>NC_089847.1:59497088-59794588 GCF_035609145.1 Eleutherodactylus coqui | reverse complement strand
AGAAAAGCGACAGTTAAATACATGAAAGAATTGTGAAAAGGTGCGGTCAGCTGCATGTAAGTGATCGCGAGAAGTCGGGCACAGGTGAACACGCCAAGTCCAGCCCACTTTCCAGAGCGAGACACGTGAATACGTGTCAATGATTGCCGGACATTGTAAGCACAAGCAGGCGCATCCGGCTGAGCAGGCGGTCCACAGGCACGAGGTAACGCTCAAAGTAATTATAAACAAAGACGGTACTTTATCATTTTCCCCTTTATCTAAAGCAAACCTGAAATAGATTTAGAACCTTTTTAAAACATGCAAACCGATATATGGGGGGAGATATAAAAAAAATAGGGTATATCTCCTCTATCAAATAAAACCCGGTGAACATTTAGTAAAATACAGAAGAGATGGAAATATAAGATCTTACACAAAGAGAATCAACAGTTATTCTTCACATTTTAATTTTTGTCATCCATATTTTTTCTTTTTATTTATTAAATATGAGATCCATCGATGGCAAAGTAAAAAAGACCTAAAAATACATATAACGGAAGGCCAATAAAAAGGAGGGATATTTTTATCCCAGTGTTATAAATCTTTGCTAAAATCTCATTTAGGTGGAAGATCTATAGGAAATAGTATGTAAGGCCGAATGAAGACCATGTCATCTAGTCATAGTATGTAAGGCCGAATGAAGACCATGTCATCTAGTCATAGTATGTAAGGCCGAATGAAGACCATATCATCTAGTTCAGCCTGTAGTTCAGATCCCATAGATATCTTTTGATTTTAGCCGTAAAAAATGTACCACTTCTAGCGGAGTGCCCGGCATCAACGAGGGGCCCTTGGGAATATTTAAAGAATGTTTGGCTACACCATGAAGTAGATATTTTGAGATATTAGAACAATGTTGATTGGCTAGAAATTGTACCTGAGGGCCATTTTCTACACCTAAAATCAAAAGATCTTCTGCCCAAGTGTGGTTTTAGAAAAGATTTAAACACCGGGATGTAATATTCTTCCTTTTTATTGGCTTCCAATTTACGTATTTTTTTAACCGTTTTTATTTGTCACCAATGGATTTCTTATCTAAAAAATACATAAAACCATAAAAATGTATCTTCACATTCTAATCTTTCTCATCATCCATTTCATCTTTTTCGTTTCTTACATTTCCACCTCTTTTGTATTTTACTAAATGTTAATTGGGTTTTTCTTCATAGAGACATACCCCTTTTTTTTAGAATTTTATATATCTCCCCCATTAATCAGTTTGCATTTTCTAAAAGGTTCTTAATGTATATTTCATGCTGGTTTTAGAGAGTACTCCATCTTTGTTTATAGTCACTATGGAGATTTTATGCTAGCTTTTATCCACTTTCATGAATTTTTTATGAAAAAGGTGTATTTTCTGTTTATGGAATGCATTGGCATCACTTTGTTAGTTCCTGTTGCTTTAGTCAGGTCGCAGGTTCCCTTTTAGGCATGTATGTATGTAGTGAAACCAGTTCAGGAAAGGTACCAGAGCCAAAGTAGACAAAAGAAGACCTGCTTATATGCCCCGAATGAAAAGACTGTTCTCATCCTCGCTTATTCTTCTGTTCATGTGAAGCCATCCTCACAAAGCCAGGAATATCATTTTTTTTATTTTTTTTAAGACTTACTATTATATCTTTTTGCAACCTTAAAGATTAACATATTACCCCACCCTCTAATGTTGATCCAGAAGAAGGCAAACAACCCAAAAACAGGTACAGGAAAATTAGGATTTTAGGAGGAAAAATTCCTTCCCAACTCCAAGTCTGGCAACCAGACAAATCCCTGGATGGCCTTCTGAGTAATCAGTGACTATAACATGTAATATTTTAACAGTCAAGAAAGACGTCTAGGCCCCTCTTATACTCTCCTATCAAATTCAACATCACCACGTCCTCGGGAGAAATTTCCATAGTCTCACTGCACTTACAGTAAAGAACCTCCTTCTATGTTGTGTAGAAACCTTCTTTTCTCTAGATGTAGAGAGTGCCCCCTTGTTACAGTTCTGGGTATAAATAGATGATGGAAGATCTCTGTACTGACCCCTGATATATCTATACATACCGCGTTTCCCTGAAAATAAGACACTGTCTTATATTTTTGCTCCAAAAGAGGCACGGTGTCCTATTTTTATGGGGGCTTATTTTCACCTGGTCTGCGGCATCCCGATGCCTCGCGATGGTCTCTGGCAGTCTGCAGATTCCTGCGTGCTGACATCTCAGCATCTTTCTGGTGATGGGGCTTTGAATACTCCACCTCCAGCAAAGCGAGCTCTGTGATTGGATCGAGTGCCAGCCAATCACAGCCAGCGTTCGATGAGCCTATTACAGTCATTCAGTGATGTCATTTACTGGCTGTGAATGATCAAATGCCTGTTGTGATTTGCTGGCGCACAATCCAATCACAGCACTCGCTTTGCGACGTATTCAAAACCCTGTCACCAGAAACAAGGTGAGATGTCAGCGCAGAGGATACTGCAGCTCCACCGGAGACCATTGCAAGGCATTGGAACGCTGTGGACCAGGTGAGTATTGATTTTTTTATTTTATTTTTTTAATGCAGGTTAGATAGGGCTTATTTGGGGGGAAAGTCTTATATTTCAAGCCTCCCCCGAAAACTGGGGTAGGTCTTATAATCGGGGAAACACGGTAGTTATTAAGAGCACCCGCTTGTTTCAGTCCTGAGTATAATAGATAATGGGAGAGATCTCTGTACTGTCTCCTGATGTATCTATACGTAGTTGTTAAAGCGTCCCCTTCTTACGGTCCTGGGTATAAATAGATGATGGCAGAGATCTCTGTACTGACCTGTGATATATCTATACATAGTTATTAGAGTGCCCGCTTGTTACAGTCCTGGGCATAGTAGTTGATGAGCGAGATCTCTGCACTGACCCCTGATATATTATACATAGTTATTAGAGTGTCCCCTTGTTACAGTCCTGGGTATAATAGATGATGGGAGAGATCTCTGTACTGAGCCCTGATATATCTATACATAGTTATTAGAGCACCTCCTTGTTACAGTCCTAGGTATAATAGGTGATGAGAGAGATCTCTGTACTGACCCCTAATATAGCTATTCATAGTTATTAGAGCGCCCCCTTGTTACAGTCCTGGGTATAATAGATTATGGGAGAGATATCTATACTGTCCCCTGATATATTTTACATAGTTATTAGACTACCCTCTTGTTACAGTCACACTCCTGTGTATAAACAGATGATGGGAAACAGTGGCGTACCTATGGGCTCAGGGGCCCGGGTGCAAAAGTTCAGCTCAGGCCCTCCATGTACCCATACCTAAATCGTGCTGCATACAGCTGCAAAACAAATACATGAACTAGCCACTTGACGTAATCTTTTCAAACATGATTCCTTTCCTGCACCACATGAAAATTTGTTGGTAGCCCCCTAGGCCACTCTCACACACATACACCGCTTTTTACCATTATTAGCGCGGCATCCTAAGTGCAGTGCTAACCGTGGTACAGTGCTCCCATTGATTTTAATGGGGTTACTCAGACTTGAGCTCGAACACAGTGTTCCTAACACAGTGATTTTTGAGAACTGTCTGTTCTACTATTGCATTTTCATGTTTTTTTTTAACGCATCTCCTCACCCATTACAGTGATGGGGTGCATTATAAAATGCTGTACCATGCATTCCAAACCACAGCTCAAAATTGCGGTTAAAATGCCAGAATTTCGAGATGTGTTTTCTGAACGTGAGAGTTGCCTTAGGATATGTTCATGTTTTTTGTTGTACTTTTGAACCACAATAAAAAAAAACACATTTAAAAAATCTGCATGCAGTATTCAAAGATCACAAACATTTTTAAGAAACTGTATATAATATTAGAAACCGCATGTTTAATGCATTTTTTATTGTGTGTAAAGTGTGATGAGAGAGACAGATTTGAGAGAGAGAGAGATGAAAGAGAGCGAGATAGATATGAGATAACACCGATTTACACACACATATCTATGCAAAACGATCGCTGATCTTTCAATCTTTTGAAAAAGTACTAATAGGCACTAATTGCTATTAGTACTTTATTAGCTTCATTTGCATGCAGCAGGAGGTCTGAGCTCTGTAATTAGCTCCATTGTTCACCCACAGGCTCCCCATGGAATATTCGGCACAATGGACAACAGACAGAGTATGTGGTCCTGCTTATCAGCTGTCCTGTTAGTGGGGCTGAGAACAGCTGTAACAATGTTATGACCTGTAATCAGTTCTCCGTGGGCAGAACACAGCATGCAGTCCTGTTTATCAGCTATTGTGCTGAACAACGGTTTTCAAGCAAAACTGAAAATCGTCCTTCGGCCAAACAGTGAAAGATGGGGACATTTAGACAACAATCTATCACTCAAAAGACGGCTTTTGAGCAATAATCGTTGTGTCTAGATGAGCCTGTATAGATTGTTAGATATGAGGGAAAGCAAGATAGATAGATATGAGATAGGTAGAAAAAAGCCATTGAAAATTTGATACATTAGGAGTACCTTTCACATACATTTTCACAAATATACATTGGTATACTTTTTTAATATGTGGAAAAGTGTAGGCTGCGTTGTTTTTAATAAACCTGCCACCAAAATAAAACACTTCAGTATATCTTTTTATAAACCAGCAATGAATGGCAGGTATACAGGGTGGAGTCAAACGGACTGATCCAGCACTATATCGCAATACTTGCGTCCTACATTGAAATAACAATAGCATATTTGAGTAGGAAGGCATGGATGTGCTACATGTTGGTTTGAAGCATGGATCCTGGGGGCCCCAAAACATAGATTTTAAATGTTTCTGTTGTGGCCCCTGTAAGAGAGAAAAAGTAAAATCCAATAACAAATGTGAGAAGTAGCATGTGCTTCCCACAGTAGTGATGCAGGCGGGTCCTACACAAAGCTGTCCCTGTGGTGAGGCAGTTCAGGCATTCATCTACATCCCACAGCGGGTTACATGTAGTAACATTAAGTGAAGGGAAATCTGAATAGCAACAGGGTCCAGTAGGCATATTAGCCTTTTACTACCCACTTCTACACGAGCCAACCTAAACAACCAATCACTGTGAATCAGCCAACTCAAATAACCAATCACTGTGAATGAGCCAACCCAAACAACCAATCACGGGGAATGAGTAAATCCAAACAACCAATCACGGGGAATGAGTAAATCCAAACAACCAATCACGAGAATTAGCAAATCCAAACAACCAATCGAGTTGCGAATGGTGTCCATTTGGGGAGTAATATAGATATATGTGTCCAGTAGACCATTGTTCTTGGTTGCTGGCAGCCCGATTTCTCATTGGCCAGCCTGCCCTATGAGAAGGATTTGGGATGTGACAGAGAGAAAGCCCATGACTGGTCAGGGGAGAAAAGAAAACGTCCTGCAAATGAAGACTGGAAGCGTGCAGATGACTGAAAAGTCGTTCTAGGGAAAGCAAGTGGAGCAGACGTGCAGTGAGAGAGAGAGTAATGATGCGGTGAGGAGAAGCCGTGAAGACGGAGCAGAGTGTGAAGAAGGTCTGGTACGGGCAAGCAGTCATGAGGGAGGAGTTGCGAGAGGTCCTTCTTCCCACCACAATCACGAGAGAGCTGTTAATCCTGAGTGGGAGCGCCTAAGTGCCTTAGGCCCGGTCCAGTCCCTGGGTGGGTGAGTCAGCACAGCATATAGTGTCATAATCTGTTCAGGAGGGAGTACACAGAAGCCGGCGCCATTGTCTCCACCACCACAGAAACCTCCTGTTCATTCCTTATTTAGAACATATCATGGTCTAGTTTTGCATAAACCACTAACCTCCAACACCTCCCCAGATACCCCGGACTTCCTTACTCCCATTATACAGCTGACGAATAATGGAGATAATTGTACGCTGAGAAACTGTGACTGTTCTAAAACTGTGGCGGTCAGTAAACCATTGCAACATGGTTCTACTACAACCCTCAGTCTCTGCCTGATTGCTTCTCTCACAACGGTGTGCTGTAAAGCACTGGCGTCACAACAAATTATCAGCCCGCATATTAATATCAGTTTTCCACTGCAGACGGTGAAGGTTGGGAAAGTGCTGGTGATAACTACCACTCTCATCATCCCTGCCCCATCTAGCATACCGCCCCTTGTCTCCCTAAGGTCTGTGGGACCACTGCTATGACTGGTGTAAGGAAACATAAGTTCTGGTAGTATGGCCTATGAAAAAGCGAACTCGAAGGAGGCCCAACGCAGATCAGTACCTGAACCAATTGCAGATGACTGTGGATGACTTTCAGCATGTGTTGCCCCTGTCGTAGCAGGAGGAGGCCACTTTGAGTATGATTTTGCATAGACCATACTACCAAAATGTATGTTTCCTTACTTCAGTCACAGCAGCGGTGCCACGGGACTTAGAGACATGCAGAAAGCGGGTTTTTGCTTTTCACATGCTACTCTTCAACTTTGCCATTGGGTTTTACTCTTTATCTCTTACAAGGGCTCCAGTACAAAACTGAAATCCATTTTCCGGGCCCAGGGGGTCCTGTGCACCATACCATCCTGTACAGCATCCAGGTCTTCCTATACAAGTAATGCGTTGCTACTTCAATATAGAACACCAATACTGAGATAGAGCGCTGGATCAGGCTTTTCTGACTATCCCTGTGTACAACTAAATAGCAATCTGATTTTATATCTCTAGAGCACTCTGCAACTGCAAATGCAGAAAGTAAAGCTTGGATGTAAAATAAGCACCAGTAGGACATTTTCTGTTAATAACAAGGCAATGATATCCGAATAAAGGTACGTTAACATGTAGCTAAATGCCGTGTAATTTCCAAAGTGGAAAATCAGCACCAAAATGCCCACCATTTTCCACAACATGTACCGTTACTCCCGTCCTCCAGTGTTCTCCTTGTTTGGCATTCTAGCAGTGAGATGTACATTCAGCTAACAGCCCTGAATCTTCCGCTGTGAGGGCTTCTTCACATGACCAAATTTCTGCACATTTTTATGCACAGAAAAATCCCACTCGCAATATGCAGAGAATAGAATCCATTTTCAATGGGTTCATTCTCATTTGGTTTTTTGTGCGCTCAATTCTCGCACTGTCACGTCACAGTCAGCACACTGTCAAGTATTTGCCAGCACACCTATATTTCTGTAGGTTATATTCTATCTAGCTAGGGCTAACATCTCCTGTGTGTACTAGTCCAAGTTAATTAGTCCTGCAGCTATCAGCAAGGTGTGGCTAGTGATTGACATTGTTGTCAGTCAATGAGCTTCTCCCTCTTCTCTATATTCTCCAGCTCTTCCTGGCTGGGAGTTGCTGATGATTTTCAGTGTTCACTGAGCTGTCAGTCTGCTCAGAGCTCCTGGGTTCTGGTTTGTTTCCTGTTTGTGTCTGTCTTGTATTAGAGCGCCCCCTTACTACAGTCCTGGGTATTATAGATGATGTGAGTGAACTCAGTACTGAGCCGTGATATATCTCTACATAGTCATTAGAGCACCCCCTTGTCACAGTCCTGGATATAATGGAGGATGGGAGAGATCTCTGTACTGACCCCTAATATATCTAAACATAATTATTAGAGCACCCCCTTGTTACAGTCCTGGGTATAAATAGATGATGGGAGAGATCTTTGTACTGCCCCCTGATATAGTTGTACACAGTTATTAGAGCGCCCCCTTTGTTACAGTCCTGGGTATACTAAATGATAGGAGAGATCTCTGTACTGTCCCCTTATATATCTGCACATAGTTATTAGAGCACCCCCTTGTTACAGTCATGGGTATAATAGATGATGGGAGAGATCCTGTATTGACCTCTGATATATCTATACATAGTTATTAGAGTGCCCCCTTGTCACAGTCCTGGGTATAATAGATGATAGTAGAGATCTCTGTACTCAGCCCTGATATATCTATACATAGTTATTAGAGCGCCCCCTTGCTACAGTCCTGGGTATAATAGATGATGGGGGAGATCTCTGTACCGACGCCTGATATATCTGTGCACAGTTATTAGAGTGCCCCCTTGTTACAGTCCTGGGTATAATAGATGATGGGAGAGATCTCTGTACTGACCCCTAATATAATATACATAGTTATTAGAGCGCCCCCTTGCTACAGTCCTGGGTATAATAGATGATGGGGGAGATCTCTGTACCGACGCCTGATATATCTGTGCACAGTTATTAGAGTGCCCCCTTGTTACAGTCCTGGGTATAATAGATGATGGGAGATCCCTGTACTGACCCCTGATATATATATACATAGTTATTAAAGCGCCCTCTTGTTACAGTCCCGGGTATAATAGATGATGGGAGAGATCTCTGTACTGACCCCTAATATAATATACATAGTTATTAGAGCGCCCCCTTGCTACAGTCCTGGGTATAATAGATGATGGGAGAGATCTCTGTACTGATGCCTGATATATCTGTACATAGTTATTAGAGTGCCCCCTTCTATATCTTGATTATAGATTATGTAGCTATATAGATTAAAGATAGATTTTGGACACGCTTTTACCTGAGCTCCAGGCAGCAGGACCGCACCGTCGGCTTTCTAGCCCGAGTACGGGCACCTACGCCGCCGATAATGGCACCGCTGGCACTACCAGACCCCAAGCTTTAATTAGAGACCTCCCGCGGGTCTCTAGCTGGCGCCGCGATTTTGCGGCCTACAGGCCCGGCCACAGCCTCGGACTAAATTAGTACTCGCGGCCGACCGGAAGTGAAGGCCGGCCGCGGAAGAAGGGGAAAAACACAGCGAGGGAGCGGCGAGAGTGGAGGAGCAGCTGCTGGAGGCCTGGACTGCGCTGGGGAACGGGCAGAGGAGGCAGCGGCAGGCCTGCATCAGTGAGTAGGCCCACAGCACCCCTTGACAACAGAGCAGGAGGGAGCTCCTGCCGGAGCAGAGCGCATCCCCCCCCCCCCATCCTCCCCACCTCACGGAGCTGTTGGTCGGAGGAGCGGGGACACAGAAACGTGGTCCGCAGCCCCTGCTCACCCCCTCCCCCCCTTGCAACCACCAGCACCCCGAAGGGCCAAAAGCACTAGTGTGGGGGACAGAGTAAGGGACAGGAGGATCGCCGCACTGAGCCCCCGAACCCCATGCAGAAGTCCCTGGCAGGATCAACTGCATAAAGTGGGACTGAAACCCCACTGGCAGGCTGCCCACAGCCTACACACCTACAGGGTAATAGCATCAGAGTTGCTAAAAGAGGGCACCGGGACGGCACCAGAGATTGGACACCGGAGCGGACAACCGCCATATCCCCCCCCCCCCCCCGGGAGAATCTCTGCCGGACTTGCAACGAAATGTGAACGCTGCCTCCCACTTGTCCCTCCCGAACAGCGGACGCCGCCAGACACAGGGAGCCGTCCCTCCCTAAGCACTGAGGTGCAGTCGAGTAGAACGCCCGAACCGGACAAGATGGGCAGTTAATGTTCGCCATGTAAAGAAAGACCCCCGGGACCCATGTAACCACTTCAAACCGAGCTGGTCGAACCGCCGCGCAAACGAATAATTTCGAGTTAACAGTGCATAATACAGTACCCTAATCTGAAGACGCGCTATGGTGAAAATTGGGAGAGATAAAAGCAGGGAGCACGCGGAGGCGCCCAGGGTTGACAAAAGCCAAGCAGAGATGGATAAATTCCTAAAGAAAAAGCACAGCTCTCCGGCGGCACGGCGACAGAGAGCTCCACAAGAAGGCGCTACTGGCCAACACAGAGAGGACTCAGACATAGAAAGCACCTCTATTACTCCGGACCACAATGAGGACATGGACAGGGAACCGATCTCACGATCTTTCCTTAAAGAAATCCTGACTCAGACAATCTCTCCGGTAATGAAAGAGTTGGCGGACATAAAATCTGAGGTGAAACAAATTGGCCACAGGGTAGAGGACTTGGAGAATGCACAACAAGAACTGATGCAACATAACACAGCCCTCCAAGACGCCCTAACAGAGCAACAAGACCAATTGAACCATGCGATGCTCCTTATTGAGGACCAGGAGAACAAGAGCCGCAGGAAAAATATCCGTTTTAGGGGCCTGCCGGAATCAATAGCCGCAGAAGCACTAAACTCGACTGCTATGCAAATATTTCAGTACCTGCTAGGCGAAGATAGAACTGATAAAATCGTGATTGAGCGGATACATAGAGCTCTGAGACCCAAACCAATGGCTACTGAACCCCCAAGGGACGTCGTCTGCGGCCTCCTGAGCTTCGTGGACACCTCAGCAATACTGCATAAGGCCAGAGAAACAAGTGAGATCCTCTTTGAAGACCATAAAATCCTTATTTTTCAGGATATCGCCCCCAGCACCCTGGCTAAAAGACGCTTACTTAAACCCCTGACGGAAGCCCTACGCATCAAAAAACACCCGGTCAGATGGCTTTTCCCGTTTGGTCTTGCGACCTTTAAAAATGGACAGCAGATTACCATCAGATCACCAAGCGACCTCGAGCAGGCGTGGGAATAACACCTATCGCAATTCCATCCTGGCTGCCATTCCAACCTAAAGCACGTTTGCCCCAATTGAAGGCTTCTGAGCAATGGACGATTAACAAGCCTCCGAAAACTCCTAGGCAAAAAAAAAAACAGCAGGCGGAGGCCTGAGGTCGGCCCACCTTCCTTTCTTCAAATGACTCGGAACAATATCTCTCTCGTTCTCTCCCACCCTCGCTCCCTTCTTTTCTCTTCCACCAGCTAAACAAGATAACGGACAGATCTATCGAGGAGGTCGGAGGGGCTGGGATGCAAGAGTGAAGGAGGAGGCAACTAACCAGTTCACGGTGAATATGCGGGGGTCTGGTCGTGGGACGGGCGCTGGGGGCTGCGCTGGGGGGGGACTTCCCCCCCCCCTCCGCCCCCTCCTGCTCTCCCCTTACATATTGCTTATCAGCTGATTAGATACCGCTGCCCGGTTCTGCCGGCACCCCGTGCGTTCGTTGCATGGCCTAGACCTACACAGTTTGTTTAATGTGATGTAAATGCACACTGTATTTTTTCCCCCAAGGTGCGCGGATCTGTGTCCAGTCCATAATGTTTGCTAGTTTCATAACTTAACAATGTCAGTACGCGAGGGCTAGGAGATGCCATGGGGCTAACGCCCCTCCCTTGACCCTGAGTGAGGAACAGGTTCAGGGTCCCTTTGGGAATGGCCCTCCCCCCACCTCGTGTCTAACAAATTTCCCCTTTTTCCCACTTTATGTGGAGTATGTTCTTACCGCCAGTTGGAACAGCAAGATGGTTAGCAAAATTTTGGATGTGAAAAAGACAGACCCCCTACAGAAAATAGTTCCCCTATGGTCGACTAATGGCGGAAGTTAAAAGTGTCTCATTTAATGTTAGAGGCTGGAACAATCCCCAGAAGAGAGCAAAGACATTTATCCTTACCAAAAAACATAACCCGGACGTGATGTTCCTACAGGAAACTCACTTCCGTCACAATCGCATACCCAAACTCCCAAGTCCTAACTATGACCAATGGTTCCACAGCACGCATTCCTCAGCCTCAAGAGGGGTCTCCGTAGCGATCAGCAAAAATATCCCTTTTATTCTCACCAAGTCTGAATCAGACCCGGCCGGCAGATTCATATTCCTGAAAGGCACAGTGGTACACAGAGTGATCTCTCTCGCTAACCTATACGCCCCAAACAAAAACCAGGCCCAGTGGCTAATGCGCACTATTTCTAAATTCAAAGAATTTGCCGAAGGCTTGGAAATAGTTGGAGGTGACTTTAATATAGCATTAGACCAAACGATAGACACCACCTCGGGCGCTACACAGACACCCAAGACGCTGACCCGCAGACTGAGAAGCCTACTAGCTGAATTAAATCTGCGCGACGCGTGGAGGCTGAGGAACCCCGGGCTCAGGGAATATACCTACTTCTCTCACATACATGCAACCTACCACAGAATTGACTACTTGTTGGTCTCAGGCAGATTTTTGCACGCGATTACCTCAGCGGATATTGGCCCCACCACCATATCAGATCATGCCCCTATCTTTCTCTCTCTGATTGTGGACCGTCTCCCGAGGAGAGAATGGAATTGGCGCCTCAATTGCACACTGATCAGTGGAGGGGACAATGTTACGAGCATCTCAGAGAAACTGGAGGAATTCTTCCGGATTAATGACTCCCCGGAGGTACCGGTTCCCTTCATCTGGGAGGCACATAAAGCTTACATTAGGGGGGAGCTGATATCCCTGGGCACCAGAGTCAAGCGGCGGAGGGAGGAGGAGGTCAATACCCTACTCACCCAAATCTCAGATAAGGAGGCACAGCACAAAGATGGCCCCAATAACGACACACTAAAAGAGCTTAAAGACCTGAGGGACAAGCTGAAAAACACCTTAAACATCAAAGCAGCTAAAACTTTATTTACCTCCAAATACAAGATATACATACATGGCGACAGAGGTTCTAAAACGATGACAAGATTAATCCAAAAACAACGAGAGAAACACTTTGTTTCCCAGGTCAAGACAGCGGCGGGAGCCATAGTAGCATCTACAGAAGAGGTGGCTGCGGAATTTGAAAAATTCTACACCACCTTATATAATCTAGAGAGGGACACCGGGGCCCAACAGGACACCGTGCACAACTTCCTAAATAATTTAAAATTACCTGGACTGACTGAGGAGGATGCCTCCTCGCTCTTAGACCCAGCGATGAAGAATGAAGTAGCCGAAGTCCTAGCCTCCATTCCGAACGGGAAAAGCCCGGGCCCGGATGGGCTCCCCATTGCCTACTACAAAAAGTTTGCCAATATACTTGTCCCACAACTGACCAAACTCTGCAATTCCCTTCGCTCAGGCTCAGTACTACCCAAGCAAGCCCAAGAGGCTTACATAGCACTTATCCCCAAAGAGGGTAAGGACCCAGAATCCTGTGGAAATTGCCGCCCCATCTCCCTACTGAATGTAGATATTAAACTTTGGGCGAAATTGCTCGCCCATAGGATGGCTCCCCTACTGACTAAATTGATAAGCCCAGACCAAGTAGGTTTTGTGCCAGGTAGGGAGGGGAAATTTAACACAACCCGAGCAATTCAGGCTATCCACTACGCAAAACACAATAAACGCCCACTGATCCTAATCTCCACAGATGCTGAGAAGGCCTTCGACAGGGTAAGCTGGAATTTCATCAATAGCACCCTGTCTAGATTTGGATTCCCCCTGCCGTTCATAAAAGCTATTTTCACCCTTTTCTCTGAGCCGACGGCGAGAGTCCAGGTCAATGGCACGTTATCCAAACCCTTTCCCATCAGGAACGGCACTAGGCAAGGCTGCCCATTATCGCCCACTCTCTTCATCCTAGTGATGGAGACGTTACTCCAAGATATCAGACAGAACCCAGATATTGAGGGCCTCCAAATAGGAGAGGCCACCCACACCACCGCAGCCTACGCTGATGATCTTCTGGTGATGGCCACCAATCCCAGGAGGGCCCTGCCGGCGCTTGTAGAGACGTTTGAACATTTTGGTAGGTTGTCCAATTTTAAAATCAATTATGACAAGTCGGAGATACTAAATATTACGGCCCCTCCCCGCACAGTTAGCAACCTGAGGGAACAGTTTGCATTCAAATGGCCCACATCAAAAATTAAATATCTAGGCATCACCTTGACGGCGAACCCCTCCCTCCTATATGACACAAACTATGCCCCATTGATTAAAAAAGTGAAGAACCAGCTCGACCAACTAAAAACACCACTTATTTCCTGGCTAGGTAGGAAAAACCTTATTTCTACATATATCCTCCCTCCCATTATTTATATCTTGCACTCGGTGCCAATCGACCTACCCGCTACCTTCTTCTCACAAATGCACAAACTATTCCGTGGCTATATCTGGGGAGGGCATAACCCGAGACTGGCCTTTTCATTCCTGAGCCAAAAGTGCCCCCAAGGAGGTACGGGACTCCCAGACCTCCAGCTATACCACAAGGCGATTCACATCGCCAGATGGATCCTCTTAATAGATAACACAATTGCCTCCCCAACACTTTGTATGGAAAGGACAATACTTGGGAAGGATAACCAGGGACTGCTCTGGGTTAATGGTCTCACACAAGATAAACATGTGCACCTTAACCCCATCACAAAATGCACCATCAAGATACTGAAACATGCACGGATGGGAGTGACAAGTGCAAAGTCCCTCCCCCCCCATGACACCAGCTTCTTTAATACCCTCTATTCTAGCCAATAAACCACGGGGAAGTGAAGGAATATGGGATAAACTCCAATCCACCACAATTTATGATATTCTTAAAGGCCCCACTTTGACAGACCCGATGCAGCTAGACAGCTGGCTCCCACAACCACCCCGCAACTTCTTGGAAAGGGCTACTCTATATCGCTCACTGAGACAGTTCCAATCCACCCACCTTGAGAACTCGAGGGACCCGACATGGTTTGAGACGTATACTTCCCTACCCTCTCGACCGAAAAAGTTGGTTACACATCTTTATAAAGGACTTCTGTTGCAAAAAGCCTCAGAAAGGCCCTGGTTTTTGAGGGAATGGGAAAGAGAACTGGGACTTACTCTCAGTCGAGAAGATACCCTAAAAGTCCTGAGGAATTCCCACGGGTTCTCAAAATGCGTTCGCATACAGGAAAACTCTTACAAGCTGTTGACCAGGTGGTATAGAACCCCGGTCACAACTTCCAAAACGAACCCGACATCCACAGACGTTTGCTGGAGATGTGAGGAAGAAAAAGGGACAGCCCTCCATATTTTGTGGGAATGTTCAAAAATTAAGCCCTACTGGCGGTCAGTCACCAACATTATCAACAAAATATGCCATACCTCTTACTCCTTTAGACCGGAGGAGATACTTATCTGGCTCCCCACAAACCATTTCAAACCCTCAAAAAAAAGTTTGCCTACAATCCTTTTAACGGCATCTAAGCTCCTGATACCCCTCTTCTGGAAAGAGAAGGAGATTCCACAAATCCGCCAGTGGTTAGACAGGATAGCGCAAATCTTCCGGTTTGAGGAGATTCTGGCGTGGGAGGCCAACACCAGGGACGACTTCACGGCCCTTTGGACCCCATGGATCTGCTTTCAGGACAATCCAGATCTCGCCACAACCTAAAATAAAGGATCTGCCTATGTTCACACCACAATATAAAGACAACATCTTGCTGTTTGTTCTCCCAAATTGTTTTCCCTAATTGTTTTTCCTAAATCTACCCCACCTGATCGCACCCGGTTCCCCTAGGTGTGTTTCTCATTACACCTCGCATCCTTACCCCCTCCCCCCCCCCCACACCCCACCTATACCCCTGATTGCCCACCCCCCCCCCCCCCCCCCCCGTTACCTGGCCGGAAGTTTGCCATACATGACAGAAGCGTTATATTTATTCTGATGTCTGCAACTGAATGGTTATTCTCAAACTGGCCCTGCGTGGCTGATATGCATGTCCTTATATCCGGCACTGTTATACCATTATTTCAATAAAAAGAAATTGTTTTAAAAAAAAGATAGATTTTAGATATACATATACAGTGAAGGAAATATTTGATCCCTTGCTGATTCTGTAAATTTGCCCACTGTCAGACACGAACAGTCTATAATTTTTAGGGTTCTTAACCCCTTAATGACATGGCCTATTTTGGCGTTGAGGACCAAGCGATTTTTGGTATTTTTCCATCTCCATTTTTCAAAAGCCATAACTTTTTTTATTTTTCCGTCGACGCGGCCGTATAAGGGCTTGTTTTTTGCGTGGCGAGCTGTAGTTTTATCGGTGCCACTTTTGGGTACATAGACAATATCGTAAAACTTTTATTTTTTTTTTTTATGATAACAGGGAGAGAAAACGCATCAATTCTGACAGATTGTTTTTTTTTTTTATATACAGCGTGAATCATGCAGCATACATGACACACTAAATTTTTTCTGCGGGTCTGTATGGTTACAATGATACCAAAATTCTTATATTTTTTTTAAGGTTTTTACACTTTTTTGCAATAAAAAGCCATTTTTTTTTAAACCTTTTTTTTTCTCTATAGCTGCATTCAAAGCCCTGTAACTTTTTTATTTTTCTATGTACGGAGATCTATAAGGGCTTATTTTTTGCAAGACGATCTGTAGTTTTTGTTGGTACCATTTTGGGGAATGTATGGCTTTTTGATCACTTTTATTGCATTTTTTTGGGAGGCAAAATGCTAAAAATTAGCATTTTGCCTCTGTTTTTTAGCGATTTTTTTCACGCTTTATGCCGTACCAAATAAAAAGTGTATTCAACTATTTGTACATGTCGTTACGGACGCGTCAATACCCAATATGTGGGCTTTTCTTTTTTTTTTTTACCTTTTTTTATGCTAATATTAGAAAAAGCTTAAAAAAAGGGGTTTTTTTTACATTTTTTTTTTTACATTTTTCTTTTTTTTACATTTTTATTTTCTTTTTTTTATATAATTTGAGTCCCTCTGAGGGACTTACATCACTGTACCGATGATCGCTGTCATAAGGCATGGCAGAGCTACTGCTCTGCCATGCCTTATCGCTTATACAGCGATCATAGGCATAGGCAATACAGGACGCCAGTGTCTGGCGTCCTGTTGCCATGGTGACAGGCCGGGCTCTCGCGATGACATCGAGTTCCGGCCGGAGACACGGAGGGAGTGCGGCCCCTCCGTGAACTCTTTCCCTGCCACGATCTACTTAGATCGCGGCAGGGAAGGGGTTAACAGCGGCTGCAGCGGGACGCCGGCTGTGACTGACAGCCAGCTCCCGCTGCCGGATAGTGCGGGATCATATGTGATCTCGCGCTATCCCCAGGACGTACCGGTACGTCCTGTTGCGGGAAGTACCAGGCTCTCAGGACGTACTGGTATGTCCTGGAGCGGGAAGGGGTTAATTTTAATAGTGAGAGATAGAATATCCAAATAAAAATTCCTGAAAATCCCATTGTCCAAATTTTATATATATTTATTTGCATTTTGCACAGAGAAATAAGTATTTGATCCCTCCAGGAAACAAGACTTAATACTTGGTGGCAAACCCTTGTAGCCAGGCACAGCAGTCAGACGGTCTTTGTAGTTGATGATGAGGTTTGCGCACATGAGAAGGAATTTTGGCCCACTCTTTGCAGATCATCCCTAAATCTTTAAGATTTCAAGGCTGTTGCTTAGCAACTCTGATCTTCAGCTCCCTCCATAAGTTTTCCTTGGGATGGAGGTCTGTAGACTGGCTGGACCACTTCATGACCTTAATGTGCTTCTTTTTGAGCCACTCCTTTGTTGCCTTGGCTGTATGTCTTGGGTCATTGTCGTGCTGGAAGAACCAGCCACGACCCATGTTTAATGTCCTGGTGGAGGGAAGGAGGCTGTCACTCAGGATTTTACGCTATATGGCTCCATCCATTCTCCCACTGATGCGGTGAAGTAGTCCTGTGCCCTGAGCAAAGAAACAGCCCCAAAACATAATGTTTCCACCTCCATGCTTGACAGTGGGGACGTTGTTCTTTGGGTCATAGGCAGCATTTCTCTTCCTCCAAACACAGCGAGTTAAGTTAATGCCAAAAAGGTGTTGTTTCATCGGCCCCCAGCATCTTCTCCCAATCACTCTCAGAATCATCCAACCTTCAGACAGGCTGCACATGTGCCTTCTTGAGCAGGGGGACCTTTCGGGCACACCAGGATTTTAATCCATTACGGCGTAATGTGTTACCAATGGTTTTCTTGGTGACTGTGGTCCCAGCTTGGTGACAAGTTCCCCCTGTGTAGTTTTAGGCTGATCTCTCACCTTCTCATGATCAAAGATACCCCACGAGGTGAGATTTTGCATGGAGCCCAAGATCGATGCCGATTGACAGTCATTTTGTATGTCTTCCATTTTCTTCCTATTGCACCTTGTCTCCTTCTCACCCAGCGTCATACTTCTGGTTTTGTAGCCCATTCCAGCCTTGTCCCCCTATGGCCTTGTCCCCCTATGATCTTGTCCCTGACATCCTTAGAAAGCTCTTTGGTCTTGCCCATGTTGTAGAGGTTAGAGTCTGACTGATTAATTGAGTCTGTGGACAGGAGTCTTTTATACAGGTGACCATTTAAGACAGCTGTCTATAATGCAGGTAACGAGTTGATTAGGAGCGTCTAACTGGTCTGGAGGAGCCTGAGCTCTTAATGGTTGGTAGGGGAGCAAATACTTGTTTCTCTGTGCAAAATGCAAATAAATATATATAATTTAGACAATGTGATTCTCTGAATTTTTAGGGGATATTCTATCTTTCACTGTTAAAATTAACCGACCCTAAAAATTATACTGTTCATGTTTTTGACAGCGGGCAAACTTACAGAATCACCAAGGGATCAAATACTTATTTCCTTCACTGTATGTAGATTCGGGCATGTAGGGGGAGTAAGGATCCATCTAAGGCCTGAGACCTTCATCATTACAATACTGTTAAGTCGCGCAGCTAAGAAAGAAAAAGAAGGGAGAATAAAGAAGAGCGACTTAAGAAGAGAAAGAGAGTAGGGGGGAGAGGGAGCTGGTGGGGGGGGGAGAGTTGGGGAGTATGTTAGAGAGGTGAAAGGGGCGAGGGGGGAGGGATCCTTGGCAGCCCTGGCTGTTAAAAGTGTGTGGCCTATCGGCCTGGTAGCAGCAACCCAAGTGTGGGCACTGTCTGAGACAGCGTCCACAGTTGGATATGTTTAGGGTGTTATGACGCCATTAGTTAACCAAAGGTCAAACTTAGGAGAGGCTCGGAAGTTTATCCATGTTGCCCAAGTAGCGTAATAACTGGAAAATTTGGAGTCGTCTCTGGCTCTCAATTCTTCCATGTACCTGATGTCGTCCATGGTTTTTACCCACATTAAACGCGTAGGGGGTGTCGTGGTGTTCCACAGCTTTGGTATTACAAGTCTTGTTGCCAGGAGGAAGAACCTAAGGAGTCCTTTTTTGATCAAAGCCATAGAGCCTGGTATGATAGATAGAAGTGCGGTCCCTGGTGAGAAAGTGACCCCCATTGAGGTAAGGGCGTTGTATAGTGTGTTTGTCTGCATCCACAGAGGGGACACCAGGGGACAGGACCACCATATGTGAGTCATTGACCCTAGGCCGTTTTGGCACCTCCAGCAGCTATTGCTAATATTGGGGTACATCTTGACTAGGCGCGCCGGGGTGCGGTACCATCTGGAGAGAATTTTGTAATTTAATTCGTGGTGTTTGCCCGATATGGACATTTTGTGTGTCATGGTAAGATCTCTGGACCAGTCGCCTTCTTCTATTTGTTGGCCCAATTCCCTCTCCCAGCTTCTTTTGAAGCTCACCCCGTCGTCTGGGGCGTCCCTGGCTACCAATATGCCATAGACCACGGAGATCTCCCCTTTCCTTTCAGGGGACGTGGCGCACATCTCCTCGAACAGGGTGGGTCTTCGCGTGATCTCTGAGATCTGATCTTGCGATCGGATAAAGTGGCTTAACTGTAGGTGTTGAAACCACACACCGGCTATCGAACCCCCCTCCGCTAGCAGTATTTCCAGTGGTTTGATTTTACCCGCTGTTGTGACATCCTGAATTCTAGGGACGGGTATCCCCAGCCTGTCCAGGAGGGGCAAGCCTTGCATACCCATTGGGAAGTCTGGGTTACCCACCAGGGGTGTCCAGGGTCCGGGCACCGAGACCAAGCCTGTTTTTACCGCAAAGCCGTCCCATTGCTTTAAGATGGATCCTAGAAGTGGGGAGACCACTATCCTCCGTCGTCCGAGGCCTCCCTTTAGCCAAAACACGCCTTGCGCTTTGAAGGGGGCTGAATCCTGCTCGAGCTCAACCCATCTTTTTGAGGATCTCCTCAGCATTAAGTCGAGTACACACTTATTCAGTGCCGCTTTGTGGTACTTGGCAAGGTCCGGTAGTCCCACTCCCCCCGACTCTTTTCTTTGTGTTAAGATTTTATAACTTAGTCTGGGTCTAGTTCCGTTCCATACGTATTTCACCACTGCTCTTCTGAGCCGCGTGAAAAAGCTTTTTGGTAGCTGGATTGGTAGGGTCTGGAACAGATAAAGGAACTTGGAGAGGATGTTCATTTTTAGTGCATTAATCCTGCCGAACCATGACAAAGTCAGGGATCGCCATCTCTCGAGGTCCCTCTCTAGCGAGAAGCCAAGAGGCCCATGGTTAAGAGTAAACAAGTCATCTAACTTGGCCGATATGTGGATACCCAAGTATTTGATATGGTCATCTCTCCATTTCAGTGGGAAACGAGATTTTAGGTGGATGACTTTCGATAGTGGGAGAGTTATGTTTAGTATTTCTGATTTGTTAATGTTCATTTTGAAGTTACTGTATTGGCTATATTTTTTAAATTCCTCTAGTATGGACGGGAGACTTGTATGGGGGCTGGTCATGTATATGAGCAGGTCATCTGCAAATTACGCTAGTTTGTGTTCTGAGTGTGGAGTTGGGAAGCCTTTTATGTCGGGGTTCTGTCTTATAGCGTTTGCAAGGGATTCCATAACTAAAACGTAGAGGGTGGGTGACAGGGGGCAACCCTGTCTCGTGCCGTTGCCAATATCTATCGGAGAAGAGAGTCTACCGTTGACTCGGATCCTTGCGGTGGGGCCACTATACAGTGCCATAATCCAGCTTCGCACTCTGGGCCCTAACCCCACTTTCTTGAGGGTGGTTTCTAGAAAGCCCCAATCGACCCGGTCAAACGCTTTTTCGGCGTCAACCGAGAGAAGGCATAGGGGGATTCCTTCTTGCTGGGCCATTCCAATCAAGGAAAGGGTCCGTATGGTGTTGTCTCGTGCCTCGCGGCCTGGGACAAACCCCACTTGATCTCCGTGTATCAGCCCTGGCACGAGGGGTTGCAAGCTTGAGGCGATTATTCTAGCGAGTCCACATTTAAAAGGGAGATTGGCCTATAACTTTCACATTGTAGCGGATCTTTGCCTGGCTTAGGTATCACTGTTATTATTGCCTGAAGCGCCTGAGGTGGGAATGGGCAAGTCTCGGAGATAGCGTTAAAGGAGCGACATAGTAAAGGGGTCAATTGGCCGTACAGGTCTTATAAAATCTGGGCGTAAAGCCGTCTGGGCCTGGGCTTTTTCCAATTTTACGTTTCTGGATTCCGTCTAGAATCTCTTGTTCTGAGATGCCTTCTTCCAGAGCCCCTGATTCCTCACCGGGGACGGGCCCCGGACCGTGGGCCTCCACATAGGATACCATTCCCGAGTCCCCGTGACCTATGTTGTTATCCCGGATATTATATAGATCTCTATAATATTTCTGGAAACATTCCACTATCTCTGCGTTGGTATGTACCTTTTCCCCGCTGGGCGAGTTTAGTGCAAGTACGTACGAGTGCGGTTCTCGTGGGTTAAGTGTTCTAGCGAGCCAAGCGCTACATTTGTTTCCGTACTCGTAATATCCTCCCCTCATTTTGTCTCTTGCGCACAAAGTAGCCTGGTCCATAATTGCCAGGATCTGCTGACGTAGTAGGGAGATTTCTGCACTCAGGGATGGGGTGGCTTTTGATTTGTTGGATTGCTCCGCTAGATCTAGTTTTGTCAGTAGGTCCCGTATTTTACCTGCTCTCTCTTTCTTAAGCCTTGCCCCGTGCAAAATGAAAATTCCACAAAGGACACATTTCAGGGCCTCCCATTTCAGGGGTGGGGCCGTTTCATGTGTCTTGTGTATTTCTATGAAACTTTCAATAGCCTGGCGTACCTCGCTTAGGCAGCAGGCGTCCCCCAGGAGGTTGACGTTCAATCGCCAGTTGTTTCGGCCAAATCCCGCTTCTCCCTTAGTTAGTGCCCCGTAGACCGGTGGGTGGTCCGACCAGACAAGCCTACCTATCGAACTTTTGGGTGCTAGATCTAAGAGACCGTGCAAAATAAATAGGTAGTCTAACCGGCTTTAACTGTTGTGGGCCGGGGAGTAGTAGCTAAAGTCCTTGACATCGGGGTGTAAAGTCCTCCAGAGGTCAATGAGTTTAAGTGAGGCCATCTGTCTCCGCAGTCTACGCACGGCCACCAGGGACACCCCAGACTTACCTGATGTTGAATCAAGGTGTGGGTCCATGCATAGGTTCAGGTCTCCTCCAAGGATAATCGCGGCTCCAGAGGCAAACCGAGCCAGCTCGTCCAGCACCCGGATCCTGAAGGCGACCTGTCCTGAGTTAGGGAAATATACATTAGCTATCGTAAGTACTCTTTCCCCCAGTTCCAGTTTTAAGAAGAGGTATCTGCCCTCCGGGTCAATCTCTGAGGAGAGGAGGTTAAATGGTAAGCTTTTGTGTATAGCTACTGAGACTCTGCATGTTTTTTTGTCAGGGTGGGTACTATGATACCAATGCGGATAGAATTTGTTGGAACATTTTGGGACGTGCTCTCTTCTAAAGTGAGTTTCCTGAAACATAGCAATCAGGATACGTTTTTTATGCATGTGTGATCTGGCCTTTTTTGGTTGGGCAATTTAATCCTCTGGTATTATAAGTGCAAAAGGATATGCTCGTCATGTTGGCGAATTATGGGTACGGGTCGCTGCCATCAGGGTATGCCAAGGAGTTAGGAGAGGGAGTGGAAAAGTAGAGGGGAAGATTGTAGTAAGGTGACAGAAATACAGTGATCTGTCAGTCAGGGGATAGGGCCCTGAGCTCATAGGAGGTAGGTGTTCGTCTGGCTTGCGCCAGAGAATAGACTGCATGTAGTGGCGTCTAGCCTATTGAGGGAGGTAGAAGGGGACACCGCCGTGAGCACCCCCGTCTTTCCCACCAAATGATAACATATAAGAAAAAAATGCCCAACTGGGGCGCAAGTACAGAACCCGCAATTCTTAAGTAAGTGCAGTTTGAACAGCAGTCTACGATGTTAGAGTTTGATTGAGTCTGAGAGGTCTTTGTGGTATGGCTAGTGTAGCCCCCACACCTTCAACTTGTCATAACGTACAAACATAAACATTGGCCTGGGGGTGACGGCTTGGGTAGCAGAACAAAACAGACAGACAAAAAAAAAAAAAAAAGGGGGAGGGGGGAGGGGAAGGGGGGGGGGACTGGAGAGAATTGGGTCATCGATCTGTTTGGCCTCTTCTGTGCAAGTCTGGTTGTGTGGGAGTATTTCTCCAGCCATCTACGTTAAGCTTTTGAGGTTGTGTTTCTTCATGTGGGAGGGATGAGTCTTGGGTGGTTTTTGCCCCTTCGCTTTTCAGGACGGGCCTCTTGCCAGGTCTCTCTAGAGGCCACGACTGGTAGTGAGGGTAGGGACGGCCAGTCCGGCAATGCCACCATAGGCAGCTCCAGGGTCCCTAGGAATCTTGTAAGGTCCGCCGGAGTTTTGAATGTTGCAGTTTTACCGTTCTTAGATGCTATCAGTTGGAACGGGTAGCCCCATCTGTAAATTATATTCTTCTCCCGTAGAGCATTCAGGAGTGGCCTCACTGCTTTGCGAAGCTGTAAAGTGTGTCGGGCCAGGTCCGGGAATATTGTGATAGGGGAGCCGTTATGGACAAGGGCTGGGTTGTTGTCTCGAGCTTGTTTTAGTATCACTTCTTTATCTTTGTAGAAGTGGATCCTACAAATTATATTGCGGGGTTTTCTCGGATCTTCAGGTCTCGGACCCAGGCTTCTATGTATGCGATCTATTTCTACCGGCTCGGAGCGGTCTCGGTGTAGTAGGGAGCAAAACATGTTGCGTGCCCAGTTTTCCAGCTGCTCTGGAGTCACCTCCTCAGACAGGCCCCTTAAGCGTATGTTGTTGCGACGATGCCTATTTTCTAGGTCGTCCAAATGGGACATGATTTCCGCTATCTGTAGCGTCTGGGCATTAATGACGTGGCTATGGGTGTCCAGCTGCGTGAACACCTCGTCCTGTGCCTCCTCCACAGTTTGCAGCCTTTGGCCCACGTGTCGCAGCTCCTGTTGCACAAGAGACAGGGCTTGTTTGTGGGAGTCTTCCAATCTCTGGAAGTCTCTTTTTGTGAGCAGTGAGCGCAGGTGTTCCTTCCAGTCCCAGGAGTCGTCTTGTGTCCGTTCGTCTGGAGGACCACGGACGGGTGGAGTAATATAGCCTGGGTTACTGCTATGGCACCAAGGGCGTGGGCGACTGCTGTCCTGCGAGTGTGTTTGCGTCCAGCCAGGGGGGTGCTCTGGTTTTGAGGTGTATTGGTCATGGTCATGTCGTAGTTGGTACCCTGACCTCCGCTTGGCCGCGTAGTGTAGCCCCAGTCTCGGCGATTGCCGCTTCCAGCAGAATGACCCCTCAATGTGGTTTGTGCATGTGTCATGGCTGGGTACTTCTGGGGGCTCTCTTCAGGTATTTGTGCCTGATATTGTTTATTTGTGTCCCTCTCCTCATATGGGGTTGTTGGGGGTGAGTGATTAGGGCTCACAACAGCTTGGGAGCTTTGCCCTGTCACTATATAGCTGTCTGGGCTGGATAACTGTTCACTCCCCACTCGGCTGTTCCTCTCCTCAGGGGAACCTGGGGGTTGGGGTAAGTTCACCTGATCTGTTGGCGCTGGTCTTCTTCCCTGTGCTGCATCATCTCTGTCTTCTTCCCCTGCTTAGCAGGAGCGGTGGCGATTTCCAGCGCTGCTGTCGGCTCCGGAGGTCCCCTTGCTGTTGTCTGGAGGTGAGGAGAGGCTGTGTGTGTGAGCCGGCGCCATCTTGGTTTCGGCGCCCGCGGCGCTGGGGGACTGCATGTACCGCTGGATACCTTTTGTCTCTGCTTCTGGTGGTGCCGCCGGGCGGCTTGAGACTCTCCTGCGACCCATGTGGGGCTTGGTGCTGCTGTTTTGTTGCTGTAATGGCATTAAGTGCGGGTATTTATTGGTGGGTCCGGCGGGAGCTTAGGGAATGGGATGCTCACGCCGCCATCGCCAGGCCACGCCCCCTCCTAGACCACTTTTGATGCCTCCGATGATCCTATTTGCCTTGGCAGCAGCTGCCTGACACTGGCTGCTCCAGTTAAGTCAAACACGGTCTGCACATTGCAGGTGCCGAGCTACAGTAGGACGGTGAACAAAGTGGGTTAGATGCGAATCGGGCTCGGATTCCTGCTCTACGCTGGGAGCACAACCAGAATCCTCTTTCAAACACGGTCTGCACATTGCAGGTGCCGAGCTACAGTAGGACGGTGAACAAAGTGTGTTAGAGGTGAATCATGCTCGGATTCCTGCTCTACGCTGGGAGCACAACCAGAATCCGCTTTCAAACACGGTCTGCACATTGCAGGTGCCGAGCTACAGTAGGACGGTGAACAAAGTGTGTTAGATGCGAATCGGGCTCGGATTCCTGCTCTACGCTGGGAGTACAACCAGAATCCTCTTTCAAATACGGTCTGCACATTGTAGGTGCCGAGCTACAGTAGGACGGTGAACAAAGTGTGTTAGACGCGAATCGGGCTCTGATTCCTGCTCTACGCTGGGAGCACAACCAGAATCCTCTTTCAAACACGGTCTGCACATTGCAGGTGCCGAGCTACAGTAGGACGGTGAACAAAGTGTGTTAGATGCGAATCGGGCTCGGATTCCTGCTCTACGCTGGGAGTACAACCAGAATCCTCTTTCAAACACGGTCTGCACATTGCAGGTGCCGAGCTACAGTAGGACGGTGAACAAAGTGTGTTAGATGCGAATCGGGCTCGGATTCCTGCTCTACGCTGGGAGCACAACCAGAATCCTCTTTCAAACACGGTCTGCACATTGCAGGTGCCGAGCTACAGTAGGACGGTGAACAAAGTGTGTTAGACGCAAATCGGGCTCGGATTCCTGCTCTACGCTGGGAGTACAACCAGAATCCTCTTTCAAACACGGTCTGCACATTGCAGGTGCCGAGCTACAGTAGGACGGTGAACAAAGTGTGTTAGATGCGAATCGGGCTCGGATTCCTGCTGTACGCTGGGAGCACAACCAGAATCCTCTTTCAAACACGGTCTGCACATTGCAGGTGCCGAGCTACAGTAGGACGGTGAACAAAGTAAGTTTGTGTTAGACGCGAATCGGGCTCGGATTCCTTCTCTACGCTGGGAGTACAACCAGAATCCTCTTTCAAACACGGTCTGCACATTGCAGGTGCCGAGCTACAGTAGGACGGTGAACAAAGTGTGTTAGATGCGAATCGGGCTCGTATTCCTGCTCTACGCTGGGAGCACAACCAGAATCCTCTTTCAAACACGGTCTGCACATTGCAGGTGCCGAGCTACAGTAGGACTGTGAACAAAGTGTGTTAAAATGTGATTGTTCTCAGCAAGAGAAACGACGTAGTCTTGTAGATATGATACCTTTTAATGGCTAACAAAAATACATGATGTAATAATAGCGAGCTTTCGTACCAACGCAGGGTACTTCTTCCGGCTTAAATGGATTGGATCTGAAGAGGCATGCATATTTATACACACTTATAACATACATACTTATGACAAGGCACAGATATGGATGTGATTGGTTCGCACTTAAAAGGAATTCTGCAAACCAGAAAACAAACTTTTTTTGTCTAGGCACTGATAGCGGAGTGAAAGTTTTATGGTCCCTAAATTACTGTTGGAGGGGGGGGGGGGGGGGAGGTCAACAGGCTCGAATTGTTATAAGAGATACACAAACATTTTTAGCTAAATACTGATAAGGGAGTGAAAGTTTATGGTCCCTGAATTACTGTTGATGGGGGTCTTATCTGTGCAATCAAGTCTCACACTTCCCATTCACGCATAAATCCTGGGGAATAGTTTAACCCAGTAGTCAGCGTGTCAAAGGTTGTTATCAATTTATATTCCCAAATTCTTCTGTGGTTTTGTGACTTGAAACCACCCTTCAATATCAAAACTCTCATATCTCCTATGTCATGTCCATGGTTAGAGAAGTGTTCGGCCACAGGTAATTCTCTTCTTCTGTGTTCAATCGTGTGGCGATGAGATCTCATCCTGGCTTTGAGTTTCTGTCCTGTTTCTCCAACATAAAGACCCCCAACAGGACATTTACTGCACATGATCAGGTACACAACATTGGACGAGGAACATGTGAATGTCCCCGGGATCTTATAGTCCTGCTGTGTGTTGGGGATCCGTATCCTGTCCGCAGTCAGTACATGTGAGCAGGTCTTACAGCTCCTTACATTACAGGGATAAGTTCCTTTTTGTGTGTCAGAGGGTAATGCACTCCTGATTATAAAGTTCCTCAAGTTAGGAGGTTGCCTGTAACACAGAAGCGGAGGGTCCGGGAATATGGTTTTCAGATGGTCATCCTTGTGCAAGGTATGGTGGAGTTTTCTTGCGGTTTTCCTTAGTACCTCTAGTTGCGGATTGTAGGTCACTACTAGAGGCACACGATTGTTTCTTTCCTTCTCCTTGTATTGGAGTAGTTGACTTCTGGGTATCCTGGTGGCTCTGGTGATTTGGTCATCAATTGAGGTGGGATGGTAGCCCTGATTTATAAATGTTCTTTTAAGATGGTACAAATGCTCCTCTCTGTCTGTTGGGTTGGAGCAGATCCGGTTGTATCTGATGGCCTGGCTGTAGACAATGGACTTTTTGATGTGTTTAGGATGGAAACTGTCCCATCTGAGGTATGTGGGCCGATCAATCGGTTTTCGGTACAGGGATGTCTGTATTGAGTTATTTGAAATCTTTATGGTGGTGTCCAAAAAGTTGATTTCTGTATGCGAGTAGTTTAATGTCAGGTTTATGGTGGGGTGGAATGCATTGAATCTTTCATGGAATTTTATTAATTCTTGTTCGGTGTTGGTCCAGATGATCATGATGTCATCAATGTAGCGGAAGTAGGCCAATGGTTTGCTGGGGCAAGAGGCCAGAAAGTCACTCTCCAGTTTTGCCATAAAAAGGTTGGCATATTGCGGTGCCATTTTACTTCCCATCACAGTCCCTGTGAGTTGCAGGAATTTCTCTTTGCCAAAGGAGAAATAATTGTGTGTGAGAATGAATCTTGTGAGTTGTAGCACTGCATCAGAGGCGACCCCATTGGCCTCAAGGTGCGCCTGGCAGGCAGTCAGTCCATCCTCGTGTGGGATGTTGGAATACAAGGATTCCACATCCATAGTGGCCAGGATGGTGCCATTGGGGAGGGGACCTACAGTTGACAGTTTGTTCAGTAGGTCCGTGGTGTCTTGCAGGTAGCTGGTTGTGTTTCTCACCAGTGGTTTGAGGATGCCTTCCACCCATCCTGAGATTCCTTCAGTGAGGGTTCCCACACCTGAGATAATCGGTCTTCCTGGGTTGCCAGCTTTGTGTAGTTTTGGAAGCATGTAGAATGTCCCCACCTTGGGGTTCTCCGGTATCAAGTCCAGAAGTTTTGTGGAGCCCACAGACAGGCTTCTAATGACCCTTCGCAATTCCCTCACATATGTCTGAGTCGGGTCTTGATTCAGTTTAGTGTAGTATCTGGTGTCCGTCAGCTGTCTGTTTGCTTCCTTTTTGTAGTCCGATGTGTTCATGAGGACTATAGCACCACCCTTATCTGCAGGCTTAATTGTGATTTCCTTGTTGCTCTTAAGTGCATGGATGGCCCTTCTTTCCTGCATATTGATATTAAATGTTTCACTTCCATGCTTGTCCAGTATAGTGGATTGCACTGCATGCCTAAAGGAGTCTATGTATTTGTCCAAAGTGCGACTCCGGCCAGGAGGGGGCGTCCAATCAAAGTGTGTTAGACGCAAATCGGGCTCGGATTCCTGCTCTACGCTGGGAGCACAACCAGAATCCTCTTTCAAACACGGTCTGCACATTGCAGATGCCGAGCTACAGTAGGACGGTGAACAAAGTAAGTTTGTGTTAGACACGTATCGGGCTCGGATTCCTGCTCTACGCTGGGAGCACAACCAGAATCCTCTTTCAAACACGGTCTGCACATTGCAGGTGCCGAGCTACAGTAGGACGGTGAACAAAGTGTGTTAGACGTGAATCGGGCTCGGATTCCTGCTCTACGCTAAGAGCACAACCAGAATCTGTGCTGTGATTGGTTGTTATATAAGAAGTATCAACCAATCACAGCACAGCTTTCATGTTGCCTCAGCAGTATAATATATAGCAACCAATCACAGCACAGCTTTCATGTTACCTTAACAGTATAAAAAATAGCAACCAATCACAGCACAGCTTTCATTTTACCTCAGCATTGGCTGCGGAATCTGCTTTTTTTTTCAATAACCAACGCATCGGGTAAAATTGGCGCGACTTTCCCGCCGGTTTGAAACCACCCTAGAGAAAATTAGGGCAAAAAGATGGAGAACTGGGAGGTGACCCGCTAATCTCTATGGTGCTGTAATTTGGGTAAATCCAATAGGAGGTGCAGCACGTTTCTGTAAAACCAATAGAGGGCGCTGTTATGTTACTGTAGAAACCAATGGACAGCATGGCAGAGGGGCGGAGAGGGGGTGGAGAGGAGGCAGAGAGGAGGTGGGAGCTCAGTTCTCGCTCCTGGCTCTTCCAGCCTCCCCCCCCGCAGATGAGGACGACGTATATCGGCTCGGCGTGAAAACCGTGGATTATAAGCGGTGTCGTATAATTGAAAATGAGATACACTCTAGAATAGAACTTTTGTTATTAATTTGACTAAAGTACTTATCAAATGTCTCAAGTACACAATTATCTCATTTTAGTATCTTAACCCCTTAGTGACGAAGCCTGTTTGCGCCTTAGTGACGGAGCCAAATTTTGGAAATCTGACATGCATCGTTCAACGTAGCATAACTTTATAAAGGCTTTATATATCCAAGTGATTCTGACAATGTTTTTTCGCCACATGTTGTACTTCATTTAGGTGGTAAAAAGAGACCAATATAATTTGTGTATATTTAGTAAAAGCGCCAAAATTGGGAAAATATTGAAAAAAATGTCATTTTTTTCACATTTTCAACTGTAATATCTCAAATATGTCCTAACATACGGTACAAATTTTTGATAAGATATATATTTCCATCTGTTTACTTTATTCTGAATGCACATTTGAAAAACTTTTGTGTTTTTTTAACCATTTAGATGACGTACAAATTTAACATTACTTTTCAGCATTTTGAGGAACACTTTGTTTTCCTGCACCAATCCCAGTTTGCAAAGGCTCATGAGTGTCAGAATAATAGATACCCCCCCCCCCCCAAATGACCCCATTTTAAAAACTACACCCCTTAGTGTATCCACTGAGGGGTGTCATGAGTATTTTGACCCCACCGTTTTTTTTCAGGAATTAATTTAATTTAGAGGATAAAAAATAAAATTTCATATTTTTGCAAATATGTCATTTTAAAGATATATTTTTTCCTATAGTGCCAATGAAAATGAGGATTTACACCCCAAAATGGATATCCCCGTTTCTCCCGTGTTCAGAAACATACCCATTGTGGCCCTAATCTTATGTCTGGATGCACAACGGGGCCCAAAATGAAAGGAGTAGTCGGTGTCTTTCAGAACTGAAATTTTGCTTGAAGGCGTTTTAGGCCCCATGGCACTTTTGTAGAGCTCTTGAGCGGCCAAAACCATAGAGGACCCCCACAAATGATCCCATTTTGAAAACTAGACCCCTTAACAAATTTATCTAGGAGTGTACTGCCTATTTTGACCCCACATTTTTTGAATGAATTCTAGCAAAGCAAAAGAAAAAAAAATTGTGATTTTTTTTTTTTTGTCAATTCTGTCATTTTAAAAACTGCTTTTTTTGTACAGCACACACATGAATGAAGCCTTGCACCCCAAAATGGATACCCCTGTTTCTACCATGTTCAGAGACATACCCATTGTGGCCCTAATCTTATGTCTGGATGCACAACGGGGCCCAAAATGAAAGGAGTAGTCGGTGGTTTTCAGAACTGAAATTTTCCTTGAAGGCGTTTTAGGTCCCATAGCACATTTGAAGACCTCTTGAGCGGCCAAAACCAAAGAGAACCCCCACAAGTGACCCCATTTTGAATACTAGACCCCTTAACGAATTTATCTAGGGGTGCACTGACTATTTTGACTACACAGTTTTTGAATGAATTCAAGCAAAGCAAAGGGGAAAAAATGCGATTTTCGTTTTTTTTGCCAATTCTGTCATTTTAAAAACTGCTTTTTTTGTACAGCACACACATGATTAAGACTTGCACCCCAAAATGGATACCCCTGTTTCTCCCGTGTTCAGAGACATACCCATTGTGGCCCTAATCTTTTGTCTGGATGCACATCGGGGCCCAAAATGTAAGGAGTAGTCGGTGGCTTTCAGAACTGAAATTTTCCTTGAAGGCGTTTTAGGCCCCATAGCACATTTGAAGACCTCTTGAGCGGCCAAAACCAAAGAGAACCCCCACAAGTGACCCCATTTTGAAAGCTAGACCCCTTAAAGAATTTATCTAGGGGTGTACTGTGTATTTTTACCCTACAATTTTTGAATAAATCTAAGCAAAGCAGTAGGAAAAAAATTACAATTTTCATTTTTTTGGCAGTTGTATCAATTTAAAAACTGTTTTTTTTTTCTACAGCACACGTAGGAATGAAGACTTTCACCCCAAAATGGATACCCCTTTTTGTCCTGTGTTCAGAACCATACCCCTTGTGGCCCTAATCTACTTAAAGGACACATGGCTAGGCCTATAACTAGACCCCTTAATGAATTCATCTAGGGGTGTACTGCATATTTTGACCCCACAGTATTTGAATGAATCTAAGCAAAGCAGAAGGAAAAAATTATAATTTTCATTTTTTTGGCAATTTTGTCAATTTAAAAACTGTTTTTTTTGTACAGTGTACATAGGAATGAAGACGTTCACCCCAAAATGGATACCCCCGTTTGTCCCGTGTTCAGACACATACCCATTGTGGCCCTAATCTACTTATAGGACACATGGTTAGGCCTATAATGGAGGGAACACCCGTTGGATTTCAGGGCACAACTGACTGAATTCCAGGCCCCATTGCCCATTTGTACGGAATAAAAATTGACTCCCTAAAAATCCCCCCCACACACACACACTCCGCACCCTTTTCGGCGTTCCCCAAATCTTAGATAAAAGTAATAATGTGAACTGTGTAGTATTTCCGAAGACAGGGGTAATTACGGAGGCTGGTTGGGATGGGTACATGGGGCAATAAAACTAGGTATCCCCCCTCCTCTCATGCTTTTTGTGGGTCATTTCTTGACCTCAGTAGCGGGTATGGGGTGTAAAAAGTGGGGTTCCGTGAGTCTCCGTAAGCTTGCTGAGGTGCAGCGGTCTCACACAGAAGGCACTCAACAAGCTGCTCCTGGAACTGCAGGAAGGCGAGCGTTCCCGGGGCTTCTTGTAAAATACGTATCACAGGTAGCGGTCTGAATAACGCCGGGCTCACACAGCCGTGGGTGGAATCCGCTTGTGGAGGCCCGCAGCGGATCCCAGCTGTGAGCCCGGCTGTGACCCTGCATACGGCCGCGTAATGTACTGCGCATAACTGTTTACTCACACAGGCGGTCATGCGCAGCCCGTATACAACGTAGTTGCGTATGGGCTGCGGGTATATCCGGGACCACAGAGCACAATGGGCTCAATGTTCGGATATCCGCGGTAAAATAGAACCTGCTGCGTTCTCTTTTCTGCGAGTGGATTACGTAATTCCGGCCCGCTAATGTGAGCGGAATTGTGTAATCCAATGTGATTGATCTGCATATAACCGTGGATCAGACGCATGCGGAATCCGTAATTCCTATCCGGTCATGTGAGATCGGCCAAAGGTAGATTGCTACCTTTTTATCACGTGACCGGCGACCGCTCAACGAGGCCACCCGTCACTGCTCCAGGCTCTCAGCGACCGTTGGTCGCTGGGAGTAAGGAGATTTTAAATTTCCTGGGCTCCCTGACTCCTGCGCATGTGTCCGGTATTTTGCTGGCGGTCGCATGCGCAGAATCCGGGAAAGTTCACGGATGAGGATTGCGTCGGGGTGCAAATACGCAGGCCTCCGTTAAAAAGTTTAATCTCCCCTCACCGATCGCATCAGTGAGGGAAGATGAACCTTCACCTTTTTTTAACTTTTATGTGATCGCCATTATCCATTGGATGACGGCGAACACGTGACCAGGAACCGCTTACCGCAGCCCACCGTGAAATCTCCAGGCTCTCGGCTAAATTTTGTAGCCAGGAGCAGGGAGATTTTAAATTACGCTGGCAATCCACAGCTTTTGCGCATGCGTCCGCCACTTTGGCGACGTGCGCAGAAGCTGGGGTAAGGTCCGCGGATAAATCCGTAGGCCTTAGGTACGTAATTTCATCCTCCCTCATGGATATGATCCGTGGGGGGTGATGAGACGTAAGATTTTTTAACTTTTTAAAAACTTTTTTAAACTTTTTTTTTTTTTTACTTTTTACACTTTTTAAAAACTTTTTTACACTTTTTTTTTACTATACATGATCATTGTCATCCATTGGATGACAGTGATCATGTCCCTGGTGACATCTCTCTGCTCCTGACTACACATGGCAGCCAGGAACAGAGGGATTTTAAATTTCCCGGGGCTCGTGCCCCTGTGTGCACGCGCCCGATATCAATCATCGGGCGCGCATGCGCAGAGGGGGACTTCGGGTCCCGGAACATCAGGCCACCGCTGAGGACCGGGGGTGAGTATTTTCACCTCCCCTCATGGATCCGATCCATGAGGGGAGGTGAAACGGACACTTTTTAAAAACTTTTTTCAACTTTTTCGCTCTCCGCGGTCCCCGGTAACACCTCCTGGCTCCCGGCTACCTTTGGGAGCCGGGAGCAAGGAGATTTTAAACTTGCCGGGGGCTCCTGGGCTTCTGCGCGTGCGCGTGACGTCATCGTCTGGCGCGCATGCACAGAAGGCCGCCGGCGGGTCCGGGAGGAGCAGATCTCCGGGGACACCGCCGACAAGCCGCGTGAGTATTTTCAGCTGCCCTGGTGGATCCGATCCATCAGAGCAGCTGAATATTTGTCATTTTATGCACTTTTCTTTACTTTTTTGCGATCGGCACTATCCATTGCATAGCTCCGATCACAATTCCGGGGGGGACTGCCCGCATCCTGGGATGACAGCTCCATGCTGTCGGCTACCTGCGGACACCGACAGCATGGAGCTGTCACGTCCTCAGGCAAGTGGGCATTAATCCAAAGAGGATGCATAAAACTACGTCCTCTAGGATTAACCCCTTGAGTGGCGGGTTTCCTACCACCCTGTCAGACCCACCAGGGCAGGTTTTTTTAAAATGGTCTAATCATTGAATTTCAGCAAATTTTGCAGTTGCGTCTCAAGAGCCATAACTTTTTCATTTTTCCATTGACATGGCCATATAAGGGCTTGTTTTTTGCAGGACAAGTTGTGATTTTTTAAACAGGGGGGAGGAAAAAAAGAAATGGGGGAAAAAAGAAAAAAAGGGGCCATGTCATTAAGGGGTTAAATAATGTATTAACTTCCTTCTCTGGGTCATTACGACGCATGGATACCACATGTGTGATTTGTATTTTTGATTTTTTTACAAAGTAAAGGGAGACAAGTGTTTTTATAATTTTTTTAATTTTTTTTTGTCCCTTTAGGGGACTTCCACAGGGACCCATCAGGACCCCCTGATCACATTCTGGGGGTCCGATGGTGACAGCCCTTTACATGCTGCAGTGACAGCCCTTTACATGCTGCAGTCACATAGACTGCAGCATGTAAAGGGTTAACACAGCAGAGATCGGAGGTTTTCTCTGATCTCTGCTGTAAGAGCTGGTACCTAGCTGTCCTCTGACAGCTAACAACCAGCTCTCCCTGCCACAGAGACCATCGGCTTGCTTCTGACAAGCCGATGGTCTCTATGGCAACCTGTAAACAAACCAGTGCAGGAGGTTGCCGGCAGATCGGCAATATCTTCTGCTGGTTTTTCAAAGCCCTTGCACTACTCTCTGTGGGTCTGTGCAGGCAGAGCACACTGTCACAGCTTGTGGCATTGTGCTCTGCAGCTCCCATAGTGATACATAGCCCGAAAATCTTCCGGGCTATGTTGCTATGAGCAGTGGAGCTCGTCCCGGAAAATTTCCGGGCGTGCCACTCAAGGGGTTAAAGCCCACTTTCTGAGGACGTAGTTTCCCGATGGGGCAGTCGTTAAGGGGTTAATTCAATAATATTCAAATTAACACAACTCAATATTTTTAAATTCTCCACATACTCAAAGAACCTATATATATATATATATATATATATATATATATATATATATATATATATATATATATATACATACACATACACTGTGGCAAACCTGGGCTATTATCTCACACTACTACCCTCAGGAATAAAATTAGATGCCCCTCCTTTGGTCACCTACATTTGTTCAACTTAACATGGAGTCTAAGAGTGACCTTCCCTCTATACATTACCACAATATACATATCTATACCAACATCCACTTAAATGGAGACACACTTCTCTCCTAGGCTTGTCTGTGTTGAGGGTGGAGCAAGACCTCTTCCTATTGTTCTTCCTCCCATCTGCTTACATCACCTAGCTCCACCCTCTGTGGTCTGGCTCAGCGTTTGGTCTTTCTTTCCTCATTTAGTTTCTAGCCACCGAACAGTACACACCATATAACACAATCTAACTCTCATACGGGCCCTTCATTAATACACGAATTCACACTCACTGGGGTTTTCGTTCACTCATACACAGACTGATAAGTATCTCATGTGAAGTAGAAACGGATTGTATTTACTGTACATAGAACTTCCCATATTGAACAAAGTATATATATATATATATATATATATAAAGAAAAACTCTTATGTACCGCGGTTTTTACATATTTTGTTCCGAATAGGCTATACAATGACAAACACAATACAACTTATGCCCATTTCCACCCACATACTTATATTCACCACTCCAGATAGCAACTATTATCACCGTTCATTGTTAAACCTTCTACCTTTCCTTAACTCATTGACTTGCTTTTTCCTTCACCCATTTTTGTGTGTCCAGTTGTGTTTACAAACATCATCTCATTGAATTTGCTTGCGAGTCATACTTTGATTTTTCCCACACCTCACGACACAGGTCTGGCTTATCTTATTAATAAGCACTTACAATTTCGTCCCTGCCCATCTTGTCGTAATTGGAAAAATCCTTAATTAATTGAGATTCTCTACTCCTGCACCTCATGGCACAGATCTGTACTTTTGGCACCACATTGTGGAACCTCAACAGCCTGCTTGGCCTGCCATAATCGGAGCAGAATCTTTGGCTAGCCCACATCTTACTCCAAGCCCAAATTCCCTTGAGTTTGATGTATGCCAACATGGCAAATGCAAGCATTCCATGTGCACCCCTCCCCCCCCACATAACAAAGGGAGACCTCATCAACCACATGTTGAACAATGGAGACTCTCTCACCACATGGACACTACTGTTTTTTTTTAACCAGCAACTTTACTCACTACTATAACCTTCAGCTAAAATTGCTTATATCAACTTTCCTTTTTACTTTCTTTTAACAAGTTCTCCTACACATTCTTTGTTCCTTATTAACCTGTACAGTCTGTTCACACCATTCACTACTACAGAGACAATATAACCCCCCCCCCCCCCCCTAGCTCACACCTTCTTTACACTCAGGACATTACTTCACAGACAACATAAAAACCACACAGTATATCTACTTCATTGTTCTTTTGATACAGACTTATCATATTTCAACTCACCCGGCCTGGGGCGGATCATAGCAGAGAGGGAGAGATGGTACAGGTATAAGAATAGCTTATTACCTTGTTTGAGCTCCTTATCTGTCCGTCTCTGCTTCGAAGTCCCCTTGTGTCCGGATAACGATGAAATATCTTCATATCTCTGTATCTTCATTATCCCAGCGGTGCCTCCAAATTTGTTAGCACAAAATTCGCTATATCAGATATACTGTGTGTTTCAAATTAGATAATATGTGCAGGCCTGGAGAGCCTTTCAAAGACCACGAGTCTACATCATGTGTCCCCAAAAGAGTCTCTAGCTTTATTAAGCGCGGGTAAAACTTAAATAAGTTTCAACACAGGAAGTATACGGTTACATCATTTAGTGTGCTGATTGGTCGTTCATACAGGGAGGTATTTGTGAGGTAGCTTGTGATGTCATCCATCTGGGAGGAACTTTGGTGATCACGCTCAGTTCATTCTTGAATTTGGTCTCATGAGAAGAACATCCTGTTTCTCCTCTCTGCTTGACCAAGACAAAGACAAAGATATTCTTAGATAGGTTTCTGCCAGTTAGAACTGGTTTGACCAGTTCTTGGACACAGCACTGCTTCTCCAATTCTTGTGGAGGGGGGGGGGGGGGGGGCGATGTTCCCTTCCCCCAAAGGATTAGACCATACACAAAATACAGTATATTCACAGTTGACAACAGAAAATACATACACAATGGTGAACATATTGGATATCTCCCACAATTCCCTCCTTTGTTGTGCATATTTTCATTCTCCTGGATAGTTTTTCCTTCCTATTTGTGTTCTCGGGCCTTTCCCTACCGCCTACAGGGGACCCTAGCTGTCACCTCCGCCATGGAAAATGCCTCCTGCCTTATCCCTTCCTACTGCTGGGTGATATCCAGGATAAGGAAAATACCTCACAACACGTTACAGTTTCCCAACGGTATTCTAGGTAGATGGCTCCTGAAAGATTGATCTTTTTCACATTTTATGCATAAGCCCCCTTGTTCATAGTTTAGATGACATACAACATGTTGAATGTGACTGGCTTTCCAAGTGTGATTTCAGGTTATATTGTTTGTTACAGGTTAACATTGGTCTGATTACACAATATGGCTGAAACATTGGTACACTTACTGCTACCTTATTGCATCTGTTGACATTTTTCTGATCTTTGAAACATTACCAGGGGCGTAACTATAGATGATACAGAGGATGCAGTTGCACCCGGGCCCAGGAACCTTTTGGGCCCGGGTGCAACTACATAGTATAGGGACAGCGTTGCTGAGATAGGGAGAGTGGTAGTGTAGCATCCTGTGTACAAGAACCCCAACGGTCCTTCTTACGGCTACCTGTGACCGTGTGCATTTTACAGGTTGTCTGATGGGAGTTGTAGTCCATCACTATTGCACTTAGGCCTGTTTGCGGCCTTCCTGTCTATTTTTTTTTTTTCTGCCTGGAGTTTGCCTTACTATACCGCTCTCAGCGACAAAGTCTACACACATAATTTCAAGATTACTTACACTGGCCTGTGTCTGCAGTGAATTAGAGACGCACAGCATACGGCCACAGCGACTGATAGAGGGAAAGTGATATACACACTATATAGCCTGCATTCTTTGACCCAAGAAAAACAAAAAGCTCCTACTTAGGGCTACCGCTGACCGTCTGCATTTTACTGGGTGCCTGGTGGGAGTTCTGGTGCATCACTATTGCATTGCTTCCATTTTTTTCTGCCTGGAGTTAGCGTTACGATTCTGCTCTCTGCGTGAGAGTGTACGCATATGATTCCATAATTATTTACAGCGGTCGGTGTCTGCTCTATTCGTAATCCACCATGCTGAGGGGTAGGGGTCGAGGATGTGGACGCGGGCGAGGATGCAGAGTTCCAAGTGAGGGTGTGGGCCAAGTTCCTGGTCCAGGTGTATCCCAGCCGGCTGCTGCGGTATTAGGAGAGAGGCAAGTTTCTGGGGTCCCCAGCTTCATATCACAATTTGTGGGTCCACGTGGTAGACCTTTATTGCAAACAGAGCAGTGTGAGCAGATCCTGCGTGGATGGCAGAAAATGCATCCAGCAATGTATCGACCACCCAGTCTTCTACACCATCCACTGCTGAAACTCTGAATCCTCTGGCTGCTGCTCCTCCTTCCTCACAGCCTATACTGATGCAACAAAAATGGTACTGGGGTCTGCATAAGCTTCTGCTACATAAATGTAACAGGGGTCTGCGTATACTGCTGCTAGAGAAATGTTACTGGGGTCTGCCTATACTATGGGTGCACTAAGTCTTCCCATCGCGGTGTTTTACCTATGTGGCACAAATAGTACAGTGGCTGACTAGGCCCGAATTGCTGGCCGAGGCCAAGTTGCTTGGCGGGGCGAAACTCTCCCATGGCTGGGCACTCCGATTTCTTCCTGTGTAATACCATTTTTGTGCACTTACAGCATAGGCTAGGCCAAGGAACTCAGAGACTGCCCCTTCCAGTGTTGAGCTATCTATGTTGCGACACATGGATTTCTTGTTGCTATGTAACTCAGGGCACCTTGGGTCACAATGGTGGAGGCTTGGAACCGAACCTGACCCTGGGCCCGCTAAAGTGCTTCCCATACAGACTATAGCGGGTCCTGGTCATGGTGTCTTGGCCTTGTAATGCCACCTCCTCCTCCTGCTTGGGGTCAGGGGATCAGCACTGGGCATCATGTATTTTCTCCTGTGTTACCACAGTTATCAGAGAAACTTGTTTGGGCCAAAGGAGAGGAGCGTAACTGCATTAACGTTACAGGGGCTTGCCTATACTTCAGCTGCAGAAATGTTACAGGGGTCTGCCAATACTGCTGCTACATAAATGTTTCTGGGGTCTGTGTATACTTCTGCAAATAAAATGTTAGTGGGGTCTGCCTATACTGTTACTACTAAAATGTTACTAACACTGGGCTCTGCCTATATTGCCGTTACGAAAATGTTACTAGGGTCTGCCTATATTGCTGCTACTGAAATGTTACGGGGGTCTGTCTATACTCTTACTACTGAAATGTTTCTAATACTGGGCTCTGCCTATACTGCTGAAACTGAAATGTTACTGGGGTCTGACTATACTGTAACTCAGGAGAAGAGGCAGCGGTGTGTCCCGCAGGCAGTGCTTGTGCTTGGTTGGAGGTAGTGTGGTGCTTATCTAAAGTGTGCCTTGCTAATGATGGTTTGTGCGGAGTTTGTCCGGAGCTGCACAATGCTACAACATCAGCATGGAGGGGCATTTTCTGCTCAGCCATCGTGGTAACTTCCCGGAAAACCTTGGTGCCCTCAGCCATGAGCAAGGTGGACGATCCCACCAAGATGTGAAGGTCATGGAGGCAGGGTATCAGGGTAGACAGGGTGCATATATCAGGGCCGACTATTATCGGGGCATCAGAACGGATTGCCAAAGATTGAACAACACTCCGTGACAAGATATCAGCCTAAAGGTTGCCCTTTACCGCTACTACTTGCACACAATGTGACACAAGAACACTAGACCCTTTGTACGGACACGGTGACCTTTACATAAACAGTACATTCAGAACTCATTTATTGTATTGTTCTCCATTGTATGTCCATGTTGGTCATTGTGAGCAGATTATTGACCCGCCGGCCGCACTGTGTACTGCGGCTACTGCCTTTACATGTATGACTGCAGGTAGATACAGTGACCGGAGACTAGTGGGTTAAGGGTTAAATGTACATAGCTAGGCCGGTGTCCCGTGGGAAGTCACGCATGGGGCAGCCCGGACAGGGAGCTGTCTTCCGTGAAGCTTCTTGATGCCACCCGATGGTATTTATTATCCCCTCCTCCCCACGGAGGCATCACATAGACATAGAACAAGAGCAGCGTCCGAGGCAGCTAGGAGAGCCCGTCCTAGAGAGCGCTGCCCCCTCCCCTCACACCTGCCCGGAGGAGGGTTCATGGGAGGGCATGAGGTGCAGCAAAGCCGGAGTGACCCTACTGCACTGAGAAGGAAGCTGGAGGCCGGCCGGGAGACGGAGCTCAGCTACAGTTGTACTGATGCCGTACCATCTGCGGTGCTCCTATTCACTTACAGCTGAGCGGCCCTGGTGCATTATGTCTCCAGCGGATGTAAGGGTGGAAACATGGGTTGGGAGCCCCGAGTTAGATGGTACGTCTAGGCGAGGGGCACAACGGTGGACCGGCTGCCGCACACACACACCTCCCCACATGTACCGCCCATTCCCCTGGCAAGCTCACATATCTCCCAGGCGGATTCCCATCTCTGGTCCTGTCTCACACATCTCCCGCCGGATAGAGATCTACGCTCGTTTCCCCCCGGGCGCTCGCTGGACAACTTTGTCTGCTCCCAGCTCCTGTCCCCGTCGGCCGCAGCAGCCGGCGCCGCTGTCACCCTACGCGCTGGCCTCCGCTCCCGTACACCGATGGCACTAGCGCCGCTGCCACGGCGAACCCCGCTCTCGCTGCCCATGGCGCCGCTGGTGGCCAGCTCTGCCGATGACTGTGCGCTGCTGTTCGGTCGGAGCAGCGGCTTGCCAACAAGAGCTCCACTAGCTGCCCCTGCACTGCTCTTTCTGGGTTGCCTCATTGGGCGCTAAATAGGAGAGCTGATTAGCGATCTGGAGGGGTATTGGGGACCGGGTTGTGGGGGAAGCGGGGGGTCTCACAGTACCGATGGTCCTTCAGGGTCTGTGAAAGCTTTCTGGACCAACACGCTCCGCCATAGGAATCCCAGCGGACACTGTACAACATCTGCTGCCCCGGGGATCTACAGTAGAACCCTCCCTGCGGGTTCTGTACGATGTCACCGACTGTGGCACTGGATCTGGCGCTGAGAGTCCCGCTGTATCACTGCTCCGCTCGGACATCAGTGACTGACAGGCCATCGCCGGCTGCAGGAGAACCGCGGGTAGAAGGCTTTGTTCAGGCGTCATTTCTTGGCGATCTACATCCCGATTAGAGCGTTGTTAGATGCCACCGCTCTTCAGCCAAATCCCAAGTTCCATCTTCACCGTCAACGATTGATGGGAACTACAGAGCCGATGCAATGGCCGTCACGTCCAGCACATGGTATCCCTGGGATGATATAGAACGGGCAGCAGCCCGCGGGAGGAGATGGACCTGCAGAGAAGAAGAATCGCTTCTTCTTGTGGACAACCACACCCATCATGTCCGGGGTATTAAAGGGACGATAACGTGTGACATTCCCGATCGTCTGAGTGTACAGGGGGGTACTGGGTTTCCTCATCTTACATTGCGCCGCAGTATAGAGAAGTCTGCAGTATATACAGTATACATTCAGCACCCGGGAGCTGGCAGTGAGCGGAGGCGCCGCCTGTGCTACACCTCTGGGCTCTCGGCAGCTCCTGGTCGTCCTCACATTGTGCAATCAGCTTCTGCACGATGGTGATTGTGGAATAGATCCCGGGGATGGTGACAAGGGCCGGGAATAGAGGGAAGGCGCTCCCGCAGCGGTTTTATCTCCGCAGATAGGCGGTGATGTGCAGATCGGGAGGACTATGGCGAAGATCTCGTGGCCTCCTCTCCGCTCCTCCCCGGAACCTCCGCCAGCGGCGGCTATAAACGGTTGCATGAGATGTCAGAGAGTGAGGAGTCACGTTGAAAGCGAGCTCTCCTGTCCGGTTCTGACCGGTAACGGACTCTTATCCCGGGCAGGGAAGCACAAGAGGAGAACGGAGCGGAGAGGAGGCCCGGATGGGATAAGGCAGTAGCTGTGCTCAGTGTCAGCCAATAGCAGCTCAGGACGGGCCAGCTCACGAGCCAATCAGAGCGCGGCCGCTGTACATATAAGAGGCGCCACCAGCGCCGCTCTCAGAGTTTCTCTTCCAGGAGAGTTTTACTATTTGATTACCGCAGCACACAATGGCAGAAACCGCGCCAGCCGCCGCTCCTCCTGCCGCCGAGCCGGCTGCCAAATCCAAGAAGCAGCCGAAGAAATCCGCCGCAGGGGGCGCCAAGAAAAGCAAGAAGTCCTCCGGTCCCGGCGTGTCGGAGCTGATCGTCAGAGCCGTGTCCGCCTCTAAAGAGCGCAGCGGGGTGTCTCTAGCCGCCCTGAAGAAGGCTCTGGCTGCCGGAGGGTACGATGTAGAGAAGAATAACAGCCGCCTGAAGCTGGCCGTCAAGTCTCTGGTCACCAAGGGCAGCCTGCTCCAGGTGAAAGGCAGCGGCGCCTCCGGCTCCTTCAAGCTGAACAAGAAGCAGGAGACTAAGGACAAGCCGGCCAAAAAGAAGCCAGCGTCTGCGGCCAAGCCCAAGAAGCCCGCTGGAGCCAAGAAAGCGGCGAAATCTCCTAAGAAGCCCAAGAAGGCTCCGGCCAAAAGCCCGAAAAAAGCAAAGAAACCTGCAGCGGCCGCCGCCAAGAAAGTGGCCAAGAGCCCGAAGAAAGCCTCAAAGCCGAAGGCCGCCCCAAAGCCCAAGAAGGTGACGAAGAGTCCGGCTAAGAAGGCGGCCAAACCCAAAGCTGCCAAGAGTCCGGCTAAGAAGGCTGTTAAAGCCAAGAAGAGTGCGTCTAAGAAATAAGCTGAAGCCGCCCATGCATTTACCCCACAAAGGCTCTTTTCAGAGCCGCCACCTTCTCACCGCAGAGCTGTATTATCACTGCCTCGAATTCTGTTCTAGATAGCAGCGCCCCCATAGCGGCTACAGGGTACTTCATATCAGTTGGGAGTCTAGGGAGCGAGGGGGAGGCTGTAGAGGGGGAGTAATACGAGACATTGTCGCCGCATCATCCCCGTTCCTGTTGGGCACTGTGACCTATACAACGCGTGTATGGATGCCGGGCTGAGTGTGAAGAGGGAGGGGACTCGCCGACCTAATGCATTTCCCATAAAAGCAGCGCAGCTTCTAATGGGGGAGACTGCCGTGCAGCGTGGAGTGCGTGTTTCTGCGGACATATCAATGCAGGGAAGCAGCTGAGAACATGATTTCACAGACACCCGTACGTATCATGCAGTGGCCTGATAGGGTGAGGTGGGGCCAGCCTCTGCCGAACGCTGATTGGTCGCGGGCATCAAGCGTTTTGGCGGGCTAGTGGTTTGTTCGAAAAAGCCAATGAGATGTAGGGGTCGTTGTTTCTAAGAGCCAATAGGGAAGAGCAAGTAGGGTATAAAGGCTCTGCTCTTTCTACGGCTCCCATCATATCACATCTGTGTGCATCTCTACAGTAGAGCTATGGCCAGAACCAAGCAGACCGCTCGTAAATCCACCGGAGGGAAAGCTCCCCGCAAGCAGCTGGCTACGAAGGCAGCCAGGAAGAGCGCTCCTGCCACCGGCGGAGTGAAGAAGCCTCACCGCTACCGTCCAGGTACAGTGGCTCTCCGTGAAATCCGTCGCTACCAGAAGTCCACCGAGCTGCTGATCCGTAAGCTTCCTTTTCAGCGCCTGGTGAGAGAGATCGCCCAGGACTTCAAGACTGACCTGCGCTTCCAGAGCTCAGCGGTCATGGCCCTGCAGGAGGCCAGCGAGGCTTACCTGGTAGGACTGTTCGAGGACACCAATCTGTGCGCCATCCACGCCAAGCGGGTCACCATCATGCCGAAAGACATCCAGCTGGCCCGCAGGATTCGAGGAGAGAGGGCTTAGATCTGCTCTGGGCACCGCATGGAACACAAAGGCTCTTTTCAGAGCCACCAAATCCTCCTCAAACGAGCTGCATCCTGTCCTCCGCTGTCATTCTTCCGATTCTCCCTCGGGTACACAGCCAGCCTGTGCGCCGCCGTGTACCCTGGTGCCGCCTCTCCCCAATAATGTTCTGTCGTCAGCAGGAGGTGGTCTGTTAACCCCTTCAGTGACCTAGTCAGTTCCTCAATTAATTCATGCCATTCTCATCTTTCAAATGTAGTAGAAAGAGATTTGACTCCCCGGCAGACTGTTATGAACGTGGTTGATCAAACGTGTCCGTATGAGGCATCTATCTGTGCCTGTGGGCCGGGGAGGGATTAGTGTTGAGGGTGTATTTATGTGGATATTATCTCATTGTACGAAGAAGAAAGACAGCAATACACAAAACTACACTAATTAATACCGCATAATGGGATTGGGAACCGGCCGGGAAACTGTTGAGAATTGTAAGAATACGCGGTCAATTCAAAATTCCAAACGGTTCTGTGTTAAACCAATCAGCAAGGAGAGGGGAGTGGCCAACATGTAATTGCCCCAATAGGAACGCCTAAACTTGTGTCATTTGTTACTGATTTCAATCTGGTCCGCTCGTCGCGTAGATAAGGGAGGACGCTTGAACTGGTTGGCAATTGCTTTCTGCTTACATCGTGGAAGATGTCTGGTCGCGGTAAAGGAGGGAAAGGTCTTGGGAAGGGCGGTGCCAAGCGGCACAGGAAGGTGCTCCGTGATAACATCCAGGGCATCACCAAGCCTGCCATCCGCCGTCTAGCTCGCAGGGGAGGCGTCAAGCGTATCTCCGGCCTCATCTATGAAGAGACTCGCGGCGTCCTGAAAGTCTTCCTGGAGAATGTGATCCGCGACGCCGTCACCTACACCGAGCACGCTAAGAGGAAGACCGTCACCGCTATGGACGTGGTGTACGCGCTCAAGCGCCAGGGCCGCACTCTCTACGGCTTCGGAGGTTAATAATTCTGCTCTTTCTCCAGAACACAAAGGCTCTTCTCAGAGCCGCCCACCTCTTCCAAGGAAAGGCTGTAATCCAACTCCTTGTGGTGTCGCTGCTGCCTGATTGCCCATCTGTTCTGATACGTGTAATCCGCCCTATATCGGATGCCTGCTATCACCCCTTATGCGTTGGCATTGTTAGTGGCCAAACTCATTTAACCCTTTGAATCACACTTTATGCCCATTGTTGTTCTTTGCGTATGCTATAGTCAGCCGTGTTCCCCTCATGACGCCTTCCCGCAAGGTCTTTGTATCATTAAAATGAGTTGTCTTAACTAATACTCGAGAGAGGGGGCGGGGACAAAGTAAATAAATGCCTAGATGCGCACATACATACTTCAGTTATTGCAAATAACAGAGATTTAAGCGTTCTATTAAAAATACCCCCCACCATGATGACCCCTAATGCCAGGGAATCTTCTCTTCTACCAGGAAGCAGGCTGCGGCGCACTGAGTGTATGTCATCCTTGTACTAAAGCATACGGCCTGCCCTTTAATCCGTGTAGTGCTACCATATTGGAGGCGTCCTCTCATATAGAAGTGCTGCAAATTGCACCAAGCTCTCCTAGAGACCCGCACAGCCATCATTTTACATAGAATTGCCGTCATAGCAGCCAGCTCTCCCAGAGTGCTGCATTGACTTCCCATTGCGGGACTCTGGGGGACCTGGGTGATCTAGCCGGAGCACTAAATTAATCTAGGGAAGAGGTTGGTCTCTGAGAAATCCAGCCTGCGCCTCTTTGTGAAGGGATGCCCGCTGTTCTCCATGCCAGACTGCCATCTCCGCTCCCGTTCACCTGCGGCCGCTGCCACGATGGTCTCTGCTTCCGTTCACCCTGCTGCCGCGGCTACTCTGGTCCTTGCTCCATTATGGTCCCCGCCCCCGTTCCCCATGCGGCTGCTGTAGCCGGTGCACTGCCCCTCTGGTTCCCGGTACTCTTCTGTTCCACATGCGGCCTCTGCCGCTCTGGTCAATGCTCACAGTCCCCCTGCGGGGCACTGCCACTCTGGTTCTCGCTCCCCTCCGGTCCCTGCACCCGGGAAGGCTGCCACTTTGGTGACTGCCATCTCCTCTCCGGTTCCGCTGTCACTGTGGTCCCCTCAGGTTTCTACACCGACATAGAAGGGGGTTCTTCATTGTAAGAGCAGTGAGAGTGTGGAACTGTCAGCCCGAGGACGTGGCTGATGGCAACTTCGATAAAAGGGTTCAAAAGGGGCATGGGCGTCTCTACATAAGCAGCTGGAGAAGGTGGGGCTATTCTCCTCTTGGCCCCCCTCCCCTTTCCTAGCACCCCCAGTGCTTCAAGCCTCTTATTTTCAGGCATCCCCGATTGCCTCCGCTACTCACTACAATGTACTACAGCCCCCAGCATGTCGTCTGCCTACTACCCCTTTCCCTTTGTGCACCCCACTGCTTTAGGGCGCAGACCCGCATATCCCCTGTAGTCTTCTGCCTTCCGAGCACTCCAGTACAGCTGCTACTTGTGGTCGGCATCCCCCTCCGACGTCGACCGCCTCGTGTAGCCACCACGCCGACCTCAGCCCACAGCATAATCCAGTCATGGGCGCACTGTGCTCCGGGTACCTCGGTGGCAAAAACGCTGCCGCTTCTGTAATGGCTAATTGTCCGTAGGTGCACCACCGAATCCACGTAGCACCCACCTCTATGGAGGCGTCCGCATAGCGCGGCTTCGGTCACCGCACGTATCCCTAATCTGCAGCGCAATCAGCATCGCGACCCCCGACAGAGATACAGTTGTGTAGCGCTGCAGGGAAGATCTCCTCAAATCCAGTACATAGACAGAGAACAACTCCGGTACACAGAGACAAAGACGAGTTGTGCAACGCAGGGGACTAAGTAACCAAGCCGATGTATACACAACCTTTGTTACAGAGGAGCAAACGAGGATGCTCCCTACACAACCGGGAGGTGACAGCTCTGCTGTAGACGGGGTGGGGGGCTCTTAGAAGAGCCTTTGGGGTGTTCGTGCACGGCGGACCACGGAACAGATTACTTGGCGCTGGTGTACTTGGTGACGGCCTTGGTGCCCTCGGACACGGCGTGCTTGGCCAGCTCTCCAGGCAGAAGCAGGCGAACGGCGGTCTGAATCTCCCGGGAAGTGATGGTGGAGCGCTTGTTGTAGTGAGCCAGGCGGGAGGCTTCCCCTGCGATGCGCTCGAAGATGTCGTTGACGAAGGAGTTCATGATGCCCATGGCCTTGGAGGAGATGCCGGTGTCGGGGTGGACCTACTTCAGTACCTTGTACACGTAGATGGCATAGCTCTCCTTCCTGGTCTTCCTACGCTTCTTGCCGTCCTTCTTCTGAGTCTTGGTCACGGCTTTCTTGGAGCCCTTCTTGGGCGCTGGAGCAGACTTGGCGGGATCAGGCATAATAACGTAGAGATACTTTCCCAACTGGTGAGAACAGTTTCCCTGCACCTCCCAGCGCTGCGGTATTTATAGCGGGGCCATGCAAATGAGTACCGCCGTCTGCTTGCTGTTCTACTGGAGCAGCAAAACATGTGACCCCTGTGAGAGTCTTAGCCACGCCCAGTGCCGCTCATTGGTTCTTCCTCAAGTCTGGCCTCTATTGGGGGGATTGAAAGCTACCCAATTAGAGGAGAGGAGGGCGGAGCAGCAGGTTATAAAAATCAACAGAACTGCGCTTTCTCGTTATCACAACTTTCAAGGTGTTTTATCCTAATTCTGCTTTCCTGTGCTAGAAGATGTCTGGACGCGGCAAACAAGGAGGCAAAGTCCGTGCTAAGGCCAAGACTCGCTCATCCCGGGCAGGGCTGCAGTTCCCTGTCGGCCGTGTGCACAGGCTTCTCCGCAAGGGCAACTACGCTGAGAGGGTGGGCGCCGGCGCTCCGGTCTATCTGGCAGCAGTGCTAGAGTATCTGACCGCTGAGATCCTGGAATTGGCTGGCAATGCCGCCCGGGACAACAAGAAGACCCGCATCATCCCCCGTCACCTCCAGCTGGCTGTGCGCAACGACGAGGAGCTGAACAAGCTGCTCGGTGGGGTGACCATCGCCCAGGGAGGCGTCCTGCCCAACATCCAGGCCGTGCTGCTGCCCAAGAAGACCGAGAGCAGCAAGACGAGCAAGAGCAAGTGATCGCGCCGATCCCTCCATAGAACCAAAGGCTCTTCTAAGAGCCACCCACATGCTCCTTACAACAGAGCTGCGCCGCTTCTATGCTGTGATACTCGGTCGCCGGTACGCCGGGAAACTATATCAATATATTGGACTTTCCACAAGGAGGCAGAGATTAGGGCGGATGCCAATTTGGCCATCCCTGTCAACGGCAGAAGCGGACAATCGTCCTGCTCTAGGTGACCTCATGTCCAGAGGACGGGCGGCTGTAGGACTCGCTCACCAGTCCTTGCGATAACGGGTTAACAAAGTCCTCTGTTTGCTCACGTATATACAAGAATCGGAACGCTTCTGTTGTGTTTCGGATAGAACACCCAGCTTTCTCAGGGTCCTGCGTGGGCTGTATGCTTACAAAGCGTTGCAGCCGCATCATCCAGCCCTCTCAGCTCTGCACGGTCGCCCCCTTAGAAGTGCGCTCATCATGTCACTCCACAGCCATGGCCTTTTTTATGGAGGTGGAGCTATATCACCCAGCTTTCCCAGAGCCCTGCACGGCTCAGGCTGGTTTTGGATTATAGTAAACCTACAGGGATTAGACGTCCTCTTGCGTTACGGGTGGAGCAGGTAGAGGATTCCACCGCCCGTCGTAGGGCTGGGATTAGGGGGTGTATCTGAGGGTTCTTTACCTCCAGCCCTGAGCGCCTCTATATCAGACGGCCTGGTCACTGATTACACGTGTTACATGGATGGAGGACAGGAAGAGCGGGAGACGCGATCAACTGAGCGGGAAGTTCAAAATCTCCGGGGATCAGCCAATGAGCAGGAAGAATCTGACTATAGCCCCGCCCATAGGCGGCACTAAAACCACCCGCCCTCCAACGGCAGGTCTGTTAACCCTTCACCGCACTCATTAATTCAGGCCCAGCTCATCGCGTATTATAAACATAACCTGCCTGCCCTAAATAGGTTAAGGGGTTTAAAAGCGTGCCGTGACCGCAGCCTGAAGCGCACCCTGACGGGGAGGCTGCTACACCCCCGCTGTATCATGTCAGAACGCATAGACTATCACCGCTGCTGACGACACCACAAGGAGTTGGATTACAGCCTTTCCTTGGAAGAGGTGGGCGGCTCTGAGAAGAGCCTTTGTGTTCTGGAGAAAGAGCAGAATTATTAACCTCCGAAGCCGTAGAGAGTGCGGCCCTGGCGCTTGAGCGCGTACACCACGTCCATAGCGGTGACGGTCTTCCTCTTAGCGTGCTCGGTGTAGGTGACGGCGTCGCGGATCACGTTCTCCAGGAAGACTTTCAGGACGCCGCGAGTCTCTTCATAGATGAGGCCGGAGATACGCTTGACGCCTCCCCTGCGAGCTAGACGGCGGATGGCAGGCTTGGTGATGCCCTGGATGTTATCACGGAGCACCTTCCTGTGCCGCTTGGCGCCGCCCTTCCCAAGGCCTTTCCCTCCTTTACCGCGACCAGACATCTTCTACGTTGTAAGCAGAAAGCGATAGCTGCTCAGCGCAGAGCCCTACTCTATATAGACAGGGGGCGGACCAGAGAGGGAACTACTGATCAGGGCCGTCATTGCGGGGCGTTTCTTTTAGTTGTCTAGCGTAAAGGCCCATCCCCTCTCCCTGCTGATTGGCTAAATACAAGAGCCCTTGCCATCTTGTGCAGCCGATTGGCCTGTCAGCTCCTGAAGCAGTGGGAGAGAAGACGGAGTGAAGGAGACAAGGGCCATGCAGCAGAGAGCCGCTGGAGCGTGAATCCCTCCTGTAAAGCGAGCAGTGCAGCTGCTGCCACAAACACGTGGGGGCGAGGGGAGAGCGCGCAGGGAGGCTTCGGTGAAGGGGAGTACTAGAGCTCTGCTGCATCAGCGCTCCCCTGCCGGAGCAGAGAGACACTCAGGAGCCACAACAGACAGCTATGGGCGGCAGGAACATCTGGGCACCGTGTATAACAAGGAGGCCCCATAACCTGTGACAGTCCCCGGCACAGGGCATACAGTGGCACTTCTACTGCTACCCCAAGAAGCGCCAGGATTACTCCTCCTCTGCTGTGGCCAGCATGCTGTGCAACACTCTGCAGATTCTCAAGACCCGGAGTCCCTCATTACAGTCATCAATGAAGTGCAAACCGAACGACTTCCCTGTGTGACTGCTGCCAGACACTGCTGTATACTCCTTATGTCTTAGGGGCCTTTACAGGTCTACTTAAGGAGCTTTAAGCAATTTGCAAAATCCCCTACAAAGGCAGGAAATGCAGAAGTGGTTCTGCTATGGGACCCACTAGACAGAACTCTCCCAGTGATACACTAAAGATGTTTGCGAGGGGGGAACCCCCCGACACGGAGCCTACGACATCATCTGCATCAGGAGACGTGGCCTCTGCACCAACCGCCTGTTTGAGTTCGCTTGCTGGGTTGGTTCAGACTTTGCAATGACTGTCCAATCGGCTCTTATCAGCGATGCAGACAGCTACTGCTGCCCTTACGGGTAAAATCCATGAGATCCGAATGGATGTGAGCCTGTTGAGACAAGCCACTCAGAATCTAAGAGACCGACCGGGTCACTAGTACAGAGGACAGGATCTCTGTGCTGGATGATACCGTATCCCCGACGGCAGCTACTGTGCGAGAGCTTACGCCAAAAGCAGAAATCTGGAAACAAAAGGCGGGCGGCTTGGAAAATGGTTCACGGCGGTATAATCTGTGTTGTGGGCCTGCCAGAACGCACTGAGGGGCAGAGACCGCAGGGGATCATGGAACAGTGACTACCTGAATGCTTCCCTGTCACACGGGTCTTTGTGGTGGAGCGCGCACACCGAGTACCCATGAAACCACCTATACCAGGCGGGCGCTCCTCCTAGACCCCTGTTGGCAAAGCTGCTCAACTCCTGGGATAGAGAGGTGATCCTACAAGCTGCAGAACAGGAGGCCCTCTTAGATGCAACAATGCTGCAAAATCCATCTTCCCGGACTTCTCGGCAGATCTACAAAAGCAGAGAGCACCCTTCTTTGGGATCAAAAGGCAACTCTGAGATCTCCAGCTGCCATACTCCATGGCATATCCTGTGCGACTGCGAGTGGTGGATGGTGACCACACACGTTTCTTCTCCTCTCCGTCTAAGGCTGAGGAATGGCTGTCTAACAGGCATCAACCAGAGTGACTGAAATGTACACTTATCTAAGGAAAAGACTCGGGTATACTAATAGATCATAGACTGAACATGAGTCAACAATGTGATGCAGCAGCCAAAAAGGCAAACACAATTCTGGGATGTATTAAGAAAAGCATAGAGTCTAGATCACGTGAGGTCATTATCCCCTCTACTCTTCCTTAGTCAGACCTCATCTGGAATACTGGGTCCAGTTCTGGGCACCCCACTTTAAAAAAAAAAAAAGCCACCGACAAACTGCAGCAAGTTCAGAGAAGAGCTAACAAGATGGTGAGCGGTCTGCAAATCATGTCCTATGAGGAACGGTTAAAGGATCAGGGAATGTTTAGCAGAAGAGAAGGCTGAGAGGAGACTTAATAGTGGTCTACAAGTATCTGAAGGGCTGTCACAGTGCAGAGGGATCAGCCCTATTGTCATCTGTACAAGGAAAGACTAGAAGCAATGGGATGAAACTGAGAGGGAGGAGACACAGATAAGATATTAGACAGTGAGGGGGATCCATGAGTGGAACAGGCTGCCACGGGAGGTGGGCGAGTAATCCTTCAATGGAAGTCTTCAGAGGCCGGACAGACATCTATGCGGGATGTTTTAGTGATCCTGCACTGAGCGGGGGGTTGGATCCGATGACCCTGGGGGTCCTTCTAACTCTACCATTCTATGAATCTATAACTACCTTCTTCTTTCAGGCAGAGAGCCTATTATCTGCTGAGTGGGCCCGCTTCCAAATTACCCTGCTTCGCCTCAGAGGCTCTATGCTTAGAATATTTAATTTGCATTCAACTTCAGGTTAGCAGGCCCAGGATATATATGTGCATGTAAATGATAGGAGCCTGGAGGCATAGAGATAAAAGCTTTCTTCTATGTATTCAGTATGTGCCCATTATAACAAGAAAAATACAAACGTCTCAGGACGTACCGCCTAGGATCGAGCGGTATGGATGAGAGACTGCTTTCTTCATGCAGAAAAGAGGACACAGCAAGAAGTATAAGACGGGAGCTAACATAACCTGCTGCATAGGTGAGATCATTACCATTGCCAGGATATATATGGTTGCCCATGGATCGCCGTGTTCCTGACTGCTGCGGGTGTGACACCCCAATGGTTCACAAGCACTACGCTCAGCACCGGCGCAGGGTGATGTTCACAACTACTCTAGTAGATAGATATGCACCAAAGAGCAGTGTGCACCACAACTGAAATGCATAACCCTGATGAAAAGCCTGTGCGACACCAGGGTACCACACTCAGCACGGCGACAGGGAACGCATGCGCTGTAGGAACGAGCCGCACACCATGCTATGCTGAATGGTAGCACCGCTACAGGGAGGATGAAGCCTGGCCCTAACCTAGTAAGGGAGGTGAAGGGGCCCCGCCTTAAAGAAGAGTAGTAGCCTTGATAGAGACGACCCCACGGTCTTCCTCCTGGGCCCTGTCTGTCCCTGAAAGGACCCCTGGAGAGATGAACCGAACAGCAAAGCAACACAGAAATGAAAAACAGAAATGCAACTGAAAAGGAACCCACAGCTACTCCTCTGCAAGTAGAAATACACCCAGCACAGAAGAGCTCCAAACTCCAGGGACTCCACTATGGAACAGAATAAGCAGCACTGAGCAAAGGGAGGTGTGAGAATATATAGCCACTATGCACATGGGAACTGGCAGAGTGAATGGAAAACCACACAACATCACCCTACTCCCAGGCATGAATAATCTAGCATGCATCAAAGACAGGCAGCACCAGCAGTCTCTGCACATGGTGCATTAACCCCTGTCCTCCATAACAAGGCAACAGGTCTTGACCTGCGTCCAGACCACCATGCCACAACAGCGTCAAGGTACAATAGTACCCTTCACTCCTAACCGTTGAAGAGGATGGACTCCAACTACACCTCAATCACCCGCATTTATAGAAGGCAGACATCTTGTGACGGTACATGTATTGGTACTTTTGCAGACATATCCCAGCCACTTTCAGACATTAGCCCCTTACATGCTGCAGCTGTGCAATGCATACAACAGAGTACTAGACCCTTAGCACGGCGCATCCACATAAAATACATGACATGCATGACTACCCGGGCACTACCCCCCCCCCCTCCCCTCAATAAGAAAGGGTCTTATTAAAATGATTGTCCTTCCCCAGTAGCTATACTGGCTACAACAAGCAGACATCTTTCAATAAAGGCCCATTTAGCTAGCTGAAAGACAATGATGAGCCTTGTCCATGCTGCATTCTCAGCGGGATACCGCTGATACTATTGTTTTAGCTGGTATCCCGCTTGGGGAACACAGCCGGAATATGAAGAAGACAAGCGCTCCAGCTGTGTTCTGCATACCCCGCTAGGAGCGCTTAGCGGGATATCAGCTGAGCGCTCCGAGAAGACAGCAGCTCTATGGAGAAGATAGCGGTCCCGCTTGTCTTCTGCATACAGCGTGAGCCTTCATTTACACGCTTATGCAAAGCGAACGCTCAAAACTGTCCCATGAACTGCCGTGTGCGTGGATTTTGAGTGATAATCGTTGTGTCTAAATGGGCCTTTAGAATTGACTTCATTAAACACTGGGAGATACTTAAAAGTGATATTTGCCTAATAGATACTGTTAGCGCAATTTTCGCTATTTCGATATACTGTGTGTTTCCAAATTAAGATAATATGTGCAGGCCTGGAGAGCCTTTCAAAGATCACACGTCTACATCATGTGCCCCCGAAGAAAACTCTCACTTTATTAAGCGCGCGTAAAACTTAAATAAGTTTAACACAGGAAATGAAGTAATTTAGGAATACAGTTACAGTATTTAGCGAGCCGATTGGTCATTCTCAGAGGGAGGTATTTGTGAGGTAGCTTGTGATGTCATCCATCTGGGAGGAACTTCAGTGAGCACGCTCAGTTCATTCTGGAATTTAGCTTCATGAGAGAAACATCCTGTTTCTCCTCTCTGTTTGTCAAGGACAAAGACATTCCTATGCCATGTGCTTTCAATTGGACCCCCCCACCATCTGAAGTAGCCCGTTTCTTTGATCAAAGGTTCAGAATCAACAACTCAATTCCCTAGACAATGCTGATGGTATCACAGGATTAACAAGACTCAACAGATTCATGGCCATACAATGTATATGGACAGAGCTCAAACAAACCTATACAAATGGAATTGTAGTAAAAGCAGGTAGCATTGTTCTGTATAAGTAAGACCAATATACATGTTAGACCTCTATCTTATACAAAGAACTAACAAGTCACATACACATTTCACAGTTACATCAAAGCTTCCTACACCAAACAGGTTTGAAGTCCACATGAATGTTCATAGCTATTCGTATGTAAAATACAGAATGGAGAATAAAAGAAAATACAAAGTGGAGGATGAAGGACAAAATGGAGGGCCACAAATAGCCAATTATATTTGCACCACAATCCACCCTTTGGCTATTTGTAGCCATCATATCACTATTTCATAATGTGATCAAGAAACATAAAATAAACATACAATTTAGGGCTGGAATATGCATTTTGACATATGGTTTGATCTTCAAGTTCTATTAATGAACAATTAGCAGCTTCCAAATGTTTTCTTCAAATGTTCCATATTTTATATTCGTTTAACACGTCAAATATTAAAACATGCATATATATATATATATATATATATATATATAATCAGACAATAATATCATGGAACTTTTCATTCCGCTCACAATTCCCTCCTTTGTTGTGCGTATTTTAATTCTCCTGGATAGTTTTTCCTTCCTATTTGTGTTCTCGGGCCTTTCCCTACCGCCTACAGGGGACCCTAGCTGTCACCTCTGCCATGGGAAATGCCTCCTGCCTTATCCCTCCCTACTGCTGGGTGATATCCAGGATAAGGAAAATACCACACAACACGTTACAGTTTCCCAACGGTATTCTAGGTAGATGGCTCCTGAAAGATTGATCTTTTTCACATTTTCTGCATAAGCCCCTTGTTCATAGTTTAGATGACATACAACATGTTGAATGTGACTGGCTTTCCAAGTGTGATTTCAGGTTATATTGTTTGTTACAGGTTAACATTGGTCTGATTACACAATATGGCTGAATCATTGGTAGATTTACTGCTACCTTATTGCATCTGTTGACATTTTTCCGATCTTTGACACATTACCAGGGGCGTAACTATAGAGGATACAGAGGATGTGGTTGCACCCGGGCCCAGGAGCCTTTTGGGGGCCCTTAAGGCCTCTCTTCTTCATATAGGGAACCCAGTACTATGAGTAAAGCATTATAGTTCAGGGTCCGGGAGCTTCAAGTTACTCCTCTACACATTACATATGAAACAATATAACCCTCTTCATAGGATGTACGTCTTCTGTTACCCTTATGAGGAAGAAGAGAAACGACAGCCCAATGACCGCAAGGGTCCTACATATAACAAAGGATTATGGGCCACATTTGTCTCCTTCCTTGATAATCTTTATTCAATGTCTGACATGAACCCAAATTAGCTTTTCTTGAAGTTTCACTGTGATCGTAGTGGTTAACAGTACTTGAAAGGATTCTTTGCATTTTGATCTGGAAACATGGAGAATACACATTTATGAGTGACAGATGATATAACTCCTGATGTTAGGCACTCACTTGGGAGGTGAGGCCCTCCTTTTTGGCCTGTAATAAGAATAGGCCTATTACAGCATCATTACCAAACAAAACCTTCATAGGGACTCAACTTAGTCTTATATTTAGGCGTGGTTCTAACCAAGTAGATGACTTATAAAATGTTTACCTTTATTATTACTTCTGGTGTACCCAAATATTCAAAATTACTTTCATAAAACATATTCTTAGGTCATATTTTTGGCGTGTTAAAAATGATTTTTATTTATTTATTTATTTATTTTTTATTTCTCAAGCCACACCTCCAAATAACATGAAAAGAGGTCTATGCAAACCAACAACTCCAAACACCTACCTGTGGTAGCTGTATGCTATCATCCTGCAGTTACTGATACAGATAGTCTGGCTCGCACCGAGAAGGTACCTTGACCAATTGGCCTGGGTTGTAACGGGCGCATATCATGCATCCCTGTACAAACCCTATTGCAGCAGTGTTGAACCCTGGGGTAAGCCAAGCAGAAGACGCCATACCACACGTTACCTCCTTGGATGGATGGGTTAGCTCAGGGATCAGGTGTGACATCATGGAGTACAGCGTGCATGGGAGGCACAGGCATTTACCTTTCTGCCAGACCCCAGTAGCATTCCGCTCGCTTTTCCACTCCTCCTTTTTCTTCTTTTGAGGCCTGTTCCTGTAATTCAAGCAACAGAGAAATATCTACACCTGTTTCAGGTGCAAGCAGGTTACCAGCCGTTACCTCATTCAATGGAAGTCAGGCTGCTGCGGTACCTGCTCTCTGGTTCCTTTCAGCCTCAGTTGTTGTCTCTGTGGCATAAGCCTGGACTTGATGATAAGTCACCTGTGCGGAAAGAGCTAAAAACTTGTAGAACAAAGACACTGCTTCTGCATTCTGGATTGGCTTACTCGATGACCCCATGAAACTTCCACTGTGCCACATAGATGTGAAATCGTGTACGATTCCCAATGTGTACCTTAAGTCGGTGCAGACACAAACTGTCTTACCTGCAGCCCGCTTACATATTTCAGTGAGCGCCATCACCTCTATTTCCTGAGTAACTGAGTGTCTCATGAGGAAAAGAGTGTTTTTTGTATAATTACCTCTTTCTGTCGGTTACCATTGCATAGCCTGTTTTACTTGTCCATTTCACCGATAGTTGGAACCTTCTATGGGTAAAACTCAAGATTTACATTAATCATGGCAGTTTCAACATTATTGTTAGGACCCCTAGTTTCTCTTTCTTCTGCATTAATCTTCCAACAATCATACAATCATGTGCTTGCTATTTAATGTCATGGTCTGCGCCTGTTGCCCCTTCCTCTCAACCTTCTAAAATCAGTAAAAGATATGAAATGGCATTTGGAATTCTACCCCACTTCATTGCGATATGTGAGGGTGCTAGCAGGGCAGTCTCATACATAGATAGTCTGGAAGCTGAAAGATGCTTAGTTTGCACTCTATACAGTATTTTATGACCCCTTGAGGAAGCATGATATTAAGGGGCCCCACACCATCTCTGGTACCTGTACGAAAACATACTGCAAACAGGAGAGGAAATATTGTTATTACAATCTGCAACCATAACAACTGCACCAATGATGGTTAATTACTGGTTTGCTAAGGGACTGGTATCCCTGATACCCTTTGGGATAAACTCAATTACTGGCATCAAAAATGTACTTATTTTTCAAATGTAACTATTTTCATGTAAAATACTGTTGTTAATTGAAAATGAGATTCATTATAGAATAGAACTTTTGTTATTAATTTGACTAAAGTACTTAGGTGTCTCAAGTACACAATTATCTCATTTTAGTATCTTAATTCAATGATATTCCAAATAAAATACAACTCAATATTTTTAAATTCTCCACATACTCCAAGAACCTATATGTATATATATATATATATATATATATATATATATATATATATATATATATATATATATATATATATATATATATATATATATATATATATACACTGTGGCAATCCTGGACTATTATCTCACACAACTACCCTCAGAAATAAATTAGATGCCCCTCCTTTGGTCACCTACATTTGTTCAAGTGAAAGACTTAACATGGAGTCTAAGAGTGACCTTCCCTCTATACATTACCACAATATACATATATATACCAACATCCACTTAAATGGAGACACACTTCTCTCCTAGGCTGGTCTGTGTGGAGGGTGGAGCAAGACTCTTCCTATTGTTCTTACTTCCCATCTCCTTACATCACCTAGCTCCACCCCCTGTGGTCTGGCTCAGTGTTTGGTCTTTCTTTCCTCATTTAGTTTCTAGCCACCGGACAGTATACACCATATAACACAATCTAACTCTCATACGGGCCCTTCATTTATACCCACAAATTTACACACACTGGGGTTTTCACTCATACACAGACTGATAAGTATCTCATGTGAAGTAGAAACTGGGATTGTATTTACTGTACATAGGACTTCCCATATTGAACAAAGTACATATATAAGAAAAACTCTTATGTACCGCGGTTTTTACATATTTTGTTCAGAATAGGCTATCCAATGACAAACACAATACAACTTATGCCCATTTCCACCCACATACTTATATCCACCACTCCAGATAGCAACCATTATCACCGTTCATTGTTAAACCTTCTACCTTTCCTTAACTCATTGACTTGCTTTTTCCTTCACCCATTTTTGTGTGTCCAGTTATGTTTACAAACATCATCTCATTGAATTTGCTTGCGAGTCATACTTCGATTTTTCCCACACCTCACGACACAGGTCTGGCTTATCTTATTAATAAGCACTTACAATTTCACCCCTGCCCATCTTGTCGTAATAGGAAAAATCCTTAATTAATTGAGATTCTCTACTCCCGCACCTCATGGCACAGATCTGTATTTTTGGCACCACATTGTGGAACCTCAACAGTCTGCTTGGCCTGCCATAATCGGAGGAGACTTCTCTGGCGCGCCCACATCTACCATCAGACAGGCCTCTCTGCTGTCTGGTACCAATTACTCCAAGTCCAAATTCCCTTGAGTTGAGGTATGCCAACATGGCAAATACAAGCATTCCATGTGCACCCCTCCTCCCACATAACAAAGGGAGACCTCTTCAGCCACATGTTGCACAATGGAAACTCTCTGACCGCATGGACACTCTCAGCAACTTTACTCACTACTATAACCTTCAGCTAAAATTACTTATATCAACTTTTCTTTTTGCTTTCTTTTAACAAGTTATACTTCACATTCTTTGTTCCTTATTAACCTGCACAGTCTGCTCACACCATTCACTTCTACAGAGACAATACAAACCCCATAGCTCACACCTTCTTACACTCAGGACATTACTTCACAGAGAACATAAAAACCACGCAGTATATCTACTTGATAGTTCTTTTGATACAGACTTATAATATTTCAACTCACCCCGCCTGGGGCGGATCATAGCAGAGAGGGAGAGATGGGACAGGTACAAGAATAACTTATTACCTTGTTTGAGCTCATTATCTGTCCGTCTCTGCTTCGAAGTCCCCTTGTGTCCGGATAACGATGAAATATCTTCATATCTCTGTATCTTCATTATCCCAGCGGTGCCTCCAAATTTGTTAGCGCAATTTTCGCTATTTCGATATACTGTGTGTTTCCAAATTAAGATAATATGTGCAGGCCTGGAGAGCCTTTCAAAGACCACACGGCTACATCATGTGCCCCCGAAGAAAACTCTCACTTTATTAAGCGCGTGTAAAACTTAAATAAGTTTAACACAGGAAATGAAGTAATTTAGGAATACAGTTACAGTATTTAGCGAGCCGATTGGTCATTCTCAGAGGGAGGTATTTGTGAGGTAGCTTGTGATGTCATCCATCTGGGAGGAACTTCAGTGAGCACGCTCAGTTCATTCTTGAATTTAGCTTCATGAGAGAAACATCCTGTTTCTCCTCTCTGTTTGTCAAGGACAAAGACATTCCTATGCCATGTGCTTTCAATTGGACCCCCCCACCATCTGAAGTAGCCAGTTTCTTTGATCAAAGGTTCAGAATCAACAACTCAATTCCCTAGACAATGCTGATGGTATCACAGGATTAACAAGACTCAACAGATTCATGGCCATACAATGTATATGGACAGAGCTCAAACAAACCTATACAAATGGAATTGTAGTAAAAGCAGGTAGCATTGTTCTGTATAAGTAAGACCAATATACATGTTAGACCTCTATCTTATACAAAGAACTAACAAGTCACATACACATTTCACAGTTACATCAAAGCTTCCTACACCAAACAGGTTTGAAGTCCACATGAATGTTCATAGCTATTTGTATGTAAAATACAGAATGGAGAATAAAAGAAAATACAAAATGGAGGATGAAGGACAAAATGGAGGGCCACAAATAGCCAATTATATTTGCACCACAATCCACCCTTTGGCTATTTGTAGCCATCATATCACTTTTTCATAATGTGATCAAGAAACATAAAATAAACATACAATTTAGGGCTGGAATATGCATTTTGACATATGGTTTGATCTTCAAGTTCTATTAATGAACAATTAGCAGCTTCCAAATGTTTTCTTCAAATGTTCCATATTTTATATTCGTTTAACACGTCAAATATTAAAACATGCATATATATATATATATATATATATAATCAGACAATAATATCATGGAACTTTTCATTCCGCTCACAATACCATAACCCCCAGGCCCAATATAGTATTCTGTAGGGACACCTCAAAAAAATAGGGGCAATTTATCTACCCCACCGGCAGGATCCTATAAGTGCCAGCATGGAAGATGCACACGCTGCAACAATATAGCACACCACATGCAGCAAGCTGAGATATGACCGGGCACATTTACGACAATACAATACTGTTCAATCTGTAACCCGTCCGAAGTGGAGACTGACTTCAGATGGCCACCAAGCTCCAGTATTCATCATTCTATACTGCCCGTGTCATACCAGATTGATGACATCATAATGCACAGTCAACTGCCAGACAGGCGGGCTCATTAGCATGCAATGTGTTTGTATGTCTGTCTGTCTATCTTTGGATATACTATGTAATCAATATAAATGATAGAATTCACATTGATATAATTAAGGTAATAACTAGAGATGAGCGAGCACGCTCGTCCGAGCATTATGGGACTGGAGACGAACACCACGCGATACTCGAGTCAATTCCATTTACTTCCTTGCATGTTTAGTGCCATTTTCTAGCCAACAGACATGCGGAGAAGGCATTACCACCTCCTGCTGTGACATGCCAGCCCTATCCCACACCCCAGCAGTGAGTGGCTGGCGAGATCAGGTGACCGCCGAGTACCTAAAGCGGCCCCGCCCGCGGCTCGCCTCAGACACACGCTGGGAGAGTATAGCGACAGTGCTGCTGCTGATATAGGGTTAGCGTAGGATCCTGTCTTCAAGAACCCCAACTGTCCTTCTTAGGGCCACATCTGACCGTGTGCATTACTGTTGTGGCTGGCTGGGAGCAGTAGTGAAGTACTTCAGCTCAGCCGCTGTGCAGAGCGTCTCACAATACCCTTTCCTTGGTGGGGTTGAGATTGCTGCAGTTACCAGCAGTCTCCCCTGGCTTTAGAGTCTTCTCCCACTCCACACAGCCTCTATTATCTACAAGTCTCTGCGAGCAGTAAATTACCCCTAGGTATCAGCACAAGACAGCGGGTAAATGTTTTCAAGTCACAGCATAGAGCCTCCGCTATCTACAAGTCTCTGTATGTGGTGAATTAAGGCCCAGTTGTCAGCGCTGTACAGTTGGGTAATTTATTTGGCCCTGCTCTATTCGTAATCCGCCATGATGAGGAGTAGGGGTAAGGGTCGAGGACGCGGAGGTCCAAGTGAGGGTGTGGGCACAGGCCGAGTTCCTGGTCCAGGTGAATTGCAGCCGGCTGCTGCGGGATTAGGAGAGAGGAAAGTTTCTGGGGTCCCCAGCTTCATATCACAATTTTTGGGTCTACTTAATAGACCTTTATTACAAACTGAGCAGTGTGAGCAGGTCCTGTCGTGGATGGCAGAAAATGCATCTAGCAATCTATCGACTACCCAGTCTTCTACGCCGTCCACAGCTGCATCTCTCAATTCTCTGGCTGCAACTCCTCCTTCCTCCCAGCCCCCACACTCCATGAAAATGACATATTTTGAGCAGACAGACTCCTAGGAACTGTTCTGGGGCCCCTGCCTTGATTGGGAAATAATGGTTCCTCTCTCACCTCAGGAGTTTGTCGTGACCGATGCCCAACCTTTGGAAAGTTCCCGGGGTCCGGGTGATGAGGCCGGGGACTTCCGGCAACTGTCTCAAGAGCTTTCAGTGGGTGAGGAGGACGATGATGATGAGACACAGTTGTCTATCAGTGAGGTAGTAGTAAGGGCAGTAAGTCCGAGGGAGGAGCGCACAGAGGATTCGGAGGAAGAGCCGCTGGACGATGAGGTGACTGACCCCACCTGGTTCGCTAAGCCAACTGAGGAGAGTACTTCAGAGGGGGAGGCAAGTGCAGCAGCAGTACAGGTTGGAAGAGGCAGTGGAGTGGCCAGGGGTAGAGGCAGGGCCAGACTGAATAATCCACCAACTGTTTCCCAAAGCACCCCCTCGCGCCAAGCCACCCTGCAGAGGCCTAGGTCTTCAAAGGTGTGGATGTTTTTCAGTGAGAGCGCAGACGACCGACGGACAGTGGTGTGCAACCTGTGTCGCGCCAAGATCAGTCGGGGAGCCACCACTACCAGCCTCCCCACCACCAGCATGCGCAGGCATATGATGGCCAAGCACCCCACAAGGTGGGACGAAGGCCGTTCACCGCCTCCGGTTTGCACCGCTGCCTCTCCCCCTGTGCCCCAACCTGCCACTCAGATCCAACCCCCCGCTCAGGACACAGGCACTTGCGCCTCCCAGACTGCAACCACACCCTCACCTCCACTGCCCCCCACTCCACCCAGCAATGTCTCTCAGTGCAGCGTTCAGCTATCGCTAGCACAAGCGTTGGAGTAAAAAGCACAAATACGCCACCACGCACCCGTACGCACAAGCTGTAAACGTGCACATTGCAAAATTAATCAGCCTGGAGATGCTGCCGTACAGGCTTGTGGAAATGGAAGCTTTCAAAAACATGACGGCAGCCGCGCTCCCGAGCTACTCGGTCCCCAGTCGCCACTATTTTTTCCTGGTGTGCCCTCCCAGCCCTACACCAGCACGTCTCCCGCAACATCAATCGTGCCCTCACCAACATGGTTACTGGGAAGGTCCACTTAACCACGGACATGTGTACAAGTACTGGCGGGCAGGGCCACTATATCTCCCTGACGGCACATTGGGTGAATCTGGTGGAGGCTGGGACCGCTCACGTCCTACCCACACCCAGAATAGCGGGTCCTACCTCGGTGCTGGTATCTGCGGCGGTCTATGCCACCTCCTCTAACCCCCCCCCCCCCCCCCCCCGCAACCTCTGCCTCTCAATTAAGAAGTGTGAGCAGCACGTCGCCAGCAGTCGGTGTGGCACGGCAGCACAGCGGTGGGCAAGCATCAGCAGGCCGTGCTGAAACTACTAAGCCTAGGTGACAAGAGGCACATGGCCCCCGAACTGTTGCAGGGTCTGACAGAGCAGACCGACCTCTGGCTTCCTCCGCTGAGCCTCCAGCCGGGCATGGTCGTGTATGACAACGGCCGTAACTTGGTGACGGCTCTGCAGCTCGGCAGCCTCACACACGTGCCATGCCTGGCCAACGTCTTCAATCTGGTGGTTCAGCGGTTTCTTAAAAACTACCCTCACTTGCCTGACCTGCTCGGCAAGGTGCGCCGCGTCTACGCACATTTCCGCATGTCCACCACGGACGCTGCCCCCTGAGGATCCTGCAACATTGGTTTAATCTGGCAGAGCACTGACTGCTGTGCGACGTGCCCACACGGTGGAACTCTACGCTGCACATGATGGCCAGGCTCTATGAGCAGCGTAGAGCAATAGTAGAATACCAACTCCAACATGGGCGGCGGAGTGGTAGTCAGACTCCCCAATTCTTTACCGAGGAGTGGGCCTGGATGGCAGACATCTGCCAGGTCCTCGGAAACTTTGAGGAGTCTACCCAGGTGGTGAGCGGCGATGCTGCAATCATTCGCATCACCATTCCTCTGCTATGCCTGCTGAGAAGTTTGCTGCAAAGAACAAAGGCTGATGCTTTGTGGTCGGAACAGGAGACGGGGAAAAAGGGTATGTCGCTTGATAGTCACAGCAACCTCATGTCTATATCTCAGCGTGTTTTGGAAGAGGAGGGGGAAGAGACAGCTGGGCACACTGCAGAGGGTACCCATGCTGCTTGCCTCTCATCTGTTCAGCATGCATGGGCTGTGGAGCAGGAGGAGGAGGAGTATCCTGAAAGTCATCTTGCTAGCGAGGACAGCCATGTCTTGCATACTGGCACCCTGGCACACATGGCTGACTTCATGTTAGGCTGCCTTTCTCGTGACCCTCGCGTTAGACGCATTCTGGCCACTACGGATTACTGGGTGTACACCCTTCTCGACCCACGGTATAAGGGGAACCTTTCCACTCTCATTCCCGAAGAGGAAAGGGGTTCGAGAGTGACGCAATGCCACAAGGACCTGGTGGAAAAAGTGATGGTTAACTTCCCATCTGACAGCGCTAGCGGCAGAAGGCGCAGTTCTGAGGGCCAAGTAGCAGGGGATGTGCAGAGATCAGGCAGCATGTTCAGCGCAGGCAGGGGAACACTCTCCAAGGCCTTTGCCAGCTTTATGGTTCCCCAGCAAGACTGCGTCACGACTCCCCAGCCAAGGCTGAGTCGGAGGGAGCACTGTAAAAAGATGGTGAGGGAGTACGTAGCCGACCGTAACACCGTCATCCGTGATGCTTCAGCTCCATATAACTATTGGGTGTCAAAGCTGGACACGTGGCACGAACTTGCACTTTATGCCCTGGAGGTGCTGGCTTTCCCTGCCGCTAGCGTCTTGTCAGAGAGGGTGTTTAGTGCAGCTGGGGGAATCATCACGGACAAGCGTACCTGCCTGTCAACTGCCAGTGCTGACATGCTTACACTCATAAGGATGAACAAAGCCTGGATTTCCCCAGACTTCTCTTCTCCACCAGCGGAGAGCAGCAGTACCTAAACAATCTTTTTGCTGCAACCGCAGATAAAAGCACTCTTCTCTATCACCGTAAAAAAAGGGACATTTACCTTTGTCAATCTGTCTATGATATTAGTCCTCCTCCTCCTGCTCCTCCTCCTCCTCCTCCTAAAACATCCTGTCAGCACGCCGAACTGCCAGTTTTCCTGCGGCCCAAAGGGCTCATATAACTTTTGTCTAACAATATTTCGACTTTTCTAACTGAAGCATTGAAACTTCAACATGAGCCACATTTTTTTAACAGGGCTGCCTCCAGGCTCAGTTACAAATTAAGACACAGTAAGCTAAAATATTAATGGGTTTCACCTGCCCTCTCGGTTGAGCAATTTTTCTGGGGTACATTTGTACTGTTGGTACAGCAATTTTTTGGGCCCTCGCCTACACTGTAATCCAAGTAATTGTTCTGGCCTTCGCCTACACTGATGGTACACCAATGTGTCCGGGGTTGGCCTACACTCTTGCTACAGAAATGTCACCCGGGTCTGCCTGCCTATACTTCTGCCACAGTAATGCTACATGGGGTCTGCCTATACTTCTGCGACAGAAATGTTACTTCGGTCTGCCTATACTCCTGTTCCTGAAATGTTACAGAGGTCTGCCTACACTGCTGCAAATGAAATGTTACTGGGGTCTGCCTATGCCGAAGCCAACCTGTGTTTTATCTCACGTTAGCTCAGCTATCCGGGGCGCTGCATTGGGACAAACTAAAGGAGCAATACAGCGCTAATGAGGCGTACACAGCTACGCTAGCATTGGAGTTCGCGGTAGGCCCGCGATTGCTGAGGGTTTGTGCAGAGGCCTATGTCCTAGGTGCAGTGAAAGTCCGCTCCCTGCCTACGATGGCTGAGGGTTTGGGCCGAGGCCTATGTCATCGGCGCGGCCCAAGTCTGCCATGTTTGGCCGCTGTGATTTATTTATTGTTTATGTCTCGGGTTGCCTAGGAACCACCTATGCTGTTGGAGCACACTTAGTTCCCATCGCAGTATTTGACCTGTCTGGCACAAAGACACTGACTGACTTGGGTAGGGGGCAGAGTGCAGATGGCTTTCCCCTTGCAGTGTCGATTGAGCTATGCGACACCTAGACAAAATGAATACTGTGTGTGCACATGGATTGCCCATCGCTATGTAACGCATGCCCACGTTTGCAGCTCCTGATGGAGGTGGCACAGGATTGGAATGAAGATTGAACGTCAATTTCTCATCGATTCTCTACAGCATTGTGGGCTATCGCCCCGCCCCTTTTAAAGAGGGTCGCTGCCTAGCCGTGCCAACCCTCTGCAGTGTGTGCCTGTGGTTCCTCCTCATGGCAGACGCACTTATAAATAGACATGAGAGTGGTGTGGCTATGTGGCCAGCGTGTGGCATGAGGGCAGCTGAAGGCTGCACAGGGACACTTTTGTGTGCGCTGCGGACGCAGGGTCGAGCACGGGATGGGGGGGGGGGGGGGTGTTAGGTTAGGCAGCATGTAATCCGGGGGAGGGGGGGGGGGGGCATGCAACTCAGGAGAAGAGGCAGCGGTGTGTCCCGCAGGCAGTGCTTGTGCTTGGTTGGAGGTAGTGTGGTGCTTAGCTAAGGTATGCCTTGCTGATGAGGGTTTGTCCGAAGTAAAAATTGTAAAGGGGGGGGGGGGGGTTGTCCACTCTTGCCGCTATTGTGGCTTAATAGTGGGACCTGGGAACCTGAGATACAGCCCTGCATGTTGCCCCTCGCCTGCCCTATGCGTCGCTGTGTGGTTTCCATCACTTTCTTGGGTTTTCTAGATTTTCACATAGAAAGCCTTAGCGGAGCATGGGTTATATACAAAAATGCTCGAGTCGCTCATTGACTTCAATGTGGTTGGTTACTCAAAACAAACTCTCGAGCATCGCAGAAAGTTCGACTCGAGCAACGAGCACCCGGGCATGTTGGTGCTCACTCATCTCTAGTCTTGACATAACATGAAGTGATTCCATGCTATTGTTATCGCACCACACCGGTACTGATCTGATGACCTCATTGCCAGGTGAAAAATTGGTAGATATGGAAGCTTGTGATGAGCAATTATCTATCAATAGCATGAAATCACTCCATGTTATGTCAAGATACTTCTCCAGTGAGAATCTCAATGAAATTCTACTTTATTATGATCATTGCCAACTCTTATACAGCAAGAAGAGGGCACATCCAAATGTTGCTTGGCACAAAGATTAGTTTTACGTAGCTTACTGTTACAAAGGTGAAAATACTTATTGATCATAAGACTTATTGACATCTACCAAATATTCTCAAAGCTCTTAAGGCCCATCTCAGACATAGAAATTACCTAAGTCAGGATATTGCTGTTGCATTAGACAACATTTCTGCAATAGTTGTGTGTCTTCTCTGTTAACATAGCTCAGCCTTATTTAATTTGTCTGTTGACTTCTTATCTTAAAGTCCTAGTTCCTGTCACTACAAAGAATAGGTTTCAGTCTTCTATTTAAGGGTCAATAGTCCAATACAAGGTAAGAAACATACACTTATTGCATTCTGAAACTTAACACTTTACATTTCAGGACACTATTGATAGTCCATATCTACCAATTTGGCACCTGGCAACGAGGTCATCAGATCGGTACCGGTGTTGTCTGATAACACAGAGGATGGGTGCTGCTCTGGTGAAGTCCTGAAGGCGAGCATGTGAGGTTCGTATTAGAGGGGTGTTTAGTCTGAGTGTGTTAACGGATGGGAGTGAGAGGGCTGTGTGGTGTACGGAAAGGAGGGAGGTGATGCATGGTGGTGCGGCACCATGCACAGCTTTGTGGGTGCGGTTAAGGAGTTTAAATTTAGTTCTGCAGTGGATGGGCAGCCAATGCAGCGACTGGCATAGTGCAGAGGTGCCTGAATAATGGCTGGATAGAAAAATGAGCCTAGCTGCCATGGTTAGTATGGATTGGAGCGAGTCTGGTGCGGGGGAAGCTGATGAGAAGCAAGTTGCAGCTGTCGAGTCAGGAGTGGTTGAGTGCAACCACCAGTGTTTTTAGCGTGTCCGTGGTGAGGGACGGACATAATTTGGCAATATGTCTGAGGTGTAGGTTGAATATTTGGGCAAAAGATTGGATATGCGGGTGTCTATCAGACCCAAACCAAACCGGCTGTTTACCACTCAGGGTATTTAAAGCAAACGCGGATGCTAGTACTTCTGTGAAAGTCTCATGAAATCAGTTACAGTTCCTTTCATCGCTCCAAAGACAGCATGAAACATGAAGAATTTTATTCATTTATTTTTCAATCCAAGTTTTACTGAGTTTTAAACAAAGTACTTACAGTAAACAAACAGACAAGTCAGGATTATGAGTCCAGTGGTAAAATAACAGGCGGGAATCACGGCATATAGCGTTGGTTCTGCTTTGCCAAATATATATATGACTATGTCTAGACAAAACAGGTAAACAAACAATGACACACATAAGAGGGGGTGGGGGAGGGTCCGGGAAAAGGGGGCGGGGGGGGGGAGTGCAACTTGTGAAGGCATTCTCCCTCCGTGGGGGGTCCTCTCGAGATAATCCTAACCGAAAGCACAACTTCAGTCTCTCCTCCTCTGAGGGTCTAGAGTTGGAGCTCAGAGCGTATTCTACGTCAGGGACCCCAAGTCTCTAAGAATTTCTCATGTGAGCCTTTTGACCAACTGGAGAGTTCCTCCAGGTTGTAGGTCCTATCCATTCTGTCCCTCCACTGAGAGAAGAGGGGAGGAGACTTTTGCAGCCACAGGGGGGAATAAGTGCCTTGGCCCCGTCGATATGTAGGATTTTATTATGTTTTTTCTCCCAAACCACGAGATATAGGGGAGGTTGTAGTTATGTCACAGAGTTTTAATTTTAGTGATTAATGGGGGGAAATTGGCTGCAAAGAGATCATCTAACTTCCTTGTCAACTTCACTCCCAGGAAGTCAATTGCGGTATTGGACCAGGAGAAAGGGCAGCCGGACATCAGGTTCTCACAGCGAGCTCTTGGGATCGAGACATTGAGTACTGTAGATTTGTTAAAATTTATTTTAAAGTTCGAAAGAGTCCCAAAATATTCCAGGCAGGCAGTGAGTTTGGGAAGGCCCGTTTCAGGGTTAGTAATTAAGAAGATGATGTCGTCTGCAAAGGCAGCTGCGGACAAAGAACAATCACCCGCTGTTAGTCCCTGTATCTCCTGGTCCATCCTGATATACTGGAGAAGGGGTTCCAGGGCCAGTATAAATAGAGTAGGGGAAAGGGGGCAACCCTGGCACGTGCCATTTTTTATTTCAAAGGGGGGTGAGAGGATATTATTTATTTTCAACCTAGCGAAGGGTTCGGCATACAGGGAGAAGAAGGCCGCGACAAAGGAGGGGGGGGTTGAAGTGGAGTAAGATAGATTTCATGTATTGCCAATCAACTCTGTCAAAAGCCTTTTTGGCGTCAGTACTTACTAAGGCGAGTGGAATTCTTTTTGAGTGGGCATAGTGCATTGCGTGCAGGACGCGGATGCAATTATCCCTCCCCTCCCTCCCCCTCACAAAGCCGTCCGACTCCCTATCCACCAGATATCCAAAAGATTTATAATATATAAGGGGAAGGCCGTCCGGACCTGGGCTTTTGCCCGGGGGGGAGGAGTTTATCACTTTGTCGACCTCCGCTTCCGTTACGGGGGCCAGAAGTTGGTTGGCTGTCTCCGAGTCCAATTTGGGTAGGGATAGCTTATTTAGAAAGTCCTTTAATTGTTTATTAGATTCACCCATATCATTTTGGTCCTGCTGCAGGCGTAAGTTATAGAGTTGGGAGTAGAAATGTTGGAATTCAGCTGCTATGTCTGGGGATGAAGTGACTCGGGAGCCTGAATGAGTTTTTATTGCGTCAATTTGGTTCTTAGTGTGGGCTTTCTTGATCATAGCTGTCATGTATTTGCTACCTCTATTACCTTGGGCGAAGGCTATATGTTTGAGGTATAGGCACTTTTTGTTAAATCTTGATTCTAAGCAGAGATTCAGTTCTTTTCTGATGGTGGAGAGTTTGGAAAGGTATTCTTTACTAGCAGAGAGTTTGGTAGTGTATTCTAATTTGGCGATTTGCTTCAGTAGGTCATCTTTATATTTTTGTTAGCTTTTCTTTTTCCTAGAACCTAAAGCTATCAGCACCCCTCTGATAAATGCCTTGTACGTTTCCCACACCACTGGGACTGATTGATCACCGCCCCCATTAAGCTCGAAGAATTCTTTTAATTGATTAGAGATTGCGGCTTTGTCTTCCGCGGAGTCCAGGAGAGAAGCATTCAGCTTCCATCTCCACTCCCGGGGGGAGCTGCATAGAGGTCCCAGGTCCACGTGTAACGGCGCGTGGTCAGAGATAGTGGTGGGAGCGATGGAAGAGTCTATTAACAGAGGGAGGAGGTTAGAGGTTATAAGGATGTAATCCAGCCTCTGAAATGAGGCATGGACATGTGAAAAATAGGTATAGTCTTTGGCGGAAGGTGAGCACTGGCGCCATGCATCCACCAATCCCATCTTCGAGAAGCAACGTAGCAGGCATCTCAGTTTAGGATGTGATATCTGGGAACGTCCGACTGACGAGTCGAGCAGAGGATTTACCGTGAGGTTTAAGTCCCCTCCCAGAATAATGGGACCTACGGCGAATTCCCTGAGGATCCCCAACTGCCCGACCAGCCACGCCACTTGAGTAGAATTTGGAGTGTAAAGGTTGGCCAGGGTAATCTGGAAGTTATTTATGCGTCCCCTTAGAAAGATGACTCTGCCCTCTCCATCAGTATGCTGTGCCTTGCACTTAAATGTAGTGGAGTAATGGATCTATGGAACAAAATGGACACCCTTTTTGAGGCGGATGTCGGGTGAGGGTTGTGGAAGCCCTGGGGAAACTGTCTGCCCAGCAATGATAGGCACTTACCCTCCTTGTAGTGGGTCTCTTGTAGGAAGGCGATCTTGGCGCCATATTTTCGTAGTAGTTGCGCTACGTTGTGTATTTTGAAGGGAGAATTGAGTCCTCTCACGTTGAAAGAGGAGAGACGGAAGCGGTCATCCCCAGCAGGTGGCGGAGGGGGCATAGAGGGTCCGAGAGACGTGCTGTTGTAAAGAGAATCAAAATGCTCAACAAAACAAAGTGCACTTTGTCAGTAAAAAGGGAAGGACGGCCGTGGGGGGGGGGGGGGTGGGACACTAAGGGAAGGTGGAAGACACAGAAGGGATAGTAACGCTGCAATGAAAACAAAGTATTTGTGATGAAAAAGACCAATTCGTCCGGAGATGGTCAGTGGGGGTGGCGTCCAAGGCGGTGTTCACCACAAGAGTGGATACTGGAGCTCACGGGCTAACCAGATGGAGACCGAGTTGCACTATACCTGCCCTGAACGACTCATAAGGACCGTTTAAAGTTAACAGAATAAATCTAACTATGAAATTTGACTCGATTAAGTCAGAAGAGAGGGGGTGGGGGAGCACAGGGGGGGGGGGGGGACAACATGTTAGCTATAAGCTGACGAGCTAGTGAGTCCGCAAGGGGACCACCCACGGGACGGCGGTGCTTCCAAATGAAAGAAAGAAAGGGGAAGAGGGAAATGATCCCAAAGTTCGCCATTGTCCCTGTGTGGATCCAGCTGTGGCACCAGGACCTCAGCTTTGCAATCAGAGGTCAGATGGGAAGATTTCTAGCCCAGATAATAAGCGGGCTGGAGCAGATCCTCATTCGCCTGCCGGAGTGGGGTCTCGACTCTTCTTCTTCTTCCACTTAGGTGATTTGGCTGGGCCCGCCGTACTCCAGTTGGTTATGGATGGAAGATTTGTGAATTTGGGTAGCTCCGGGAGTGGGAGCCAGCAGGGAAGATCTAGCGGCTCCATCTCTAGAAACTGCCAACATGCCTGGAGATCTTCTGGGTAATGGATATTAAGCCTTCAGCCCTTGTGTGATATGCCCAGGCCGAAGAGGAACAGCCAAGCATATTTAATTCCCCTTTCTCTCAGAGCATCCAAGAGCGGGCGGAGAAGGTGGCGCTTTGCTAAGGTAGACGGTGCCAAGTCTTGGAAGATCTGTATAGGTACCTCAGAATATTTCAAGTCTCTGTGGCTTCTGGCTGCCCTTAAGATAGCAAATGCATCTTGAAAGGCAAGGACTTTGCATATGACATCCCGTGGCGGTTCTGTATTAGCCGGGAGGGGTCTAAGGGCTCTGTGAATCCTTTCAATCGTGATAGGGGCTGCCCTCTCAGCTCCGAGGAGGAGTGAGAAAATTTCTTTAGTCACCTTGGGAAGGCAGTCCGTAGCCCATGACTCCGGCAGCCCCTTGATGCGTATATTAGAGCGTCGGTTTCTATTCTCTAAGTCCTCCTGCATCAAGAGGGCCTTGTTAATATGGTTGTGGTGCTCCCGTAAAGTGCGCGCCACTTCTGTAGCATGTGTAATAATGGAGGAGGTGGAAGTCCCCAAGTCATCCACTCGTCGACCCAGGTGCCTAATATCCTCCTTGATCTGCCCCAGCTCTGTCATAATGGGGTTCAGGGCATTCATAATGAGGTCTTTCATGAAGCCTCTGGACACTGCTTCACCATCTTCGCTGCCCGAGGCAGCCCCTTCCTCCCCCTCCTTACTGTGTGCTTCGGCCGAAAGCTGGGCCGGCGCCATCTTAGCTGGGAACAGCGGGGAGCAGGAGCTCTTCTCCTTTAGATAGCACTGCATATCCGCCTGTCCTCTGCTCGTCCGCGGCGTCCCTGAGGGCTCCATGCCCCTCTCCTTCCTGACTCTTCTCATTTCTGCGCTGCTGGAAGCTGCTGAGGGTCCTAAAAGGGAGTCTTGCCGAGGGAGCTGTACTCTCACGCGGCCATTCTTCTCAGCAGTCATGCTCCGCCCCCCCACATGAAGAAATTTTAATGGGCAAAGCAGGACAATTCATTCTGTGTATGTGTCAGATAGCTGAACGCCACGCTGGGAAACCGTTGTGTAACAAGAGTATAGACAAACCCCTGAAGCATTTCTGTACCAAGAGTACAGGCGAACACCTGAAAAAATGTGTTTACCAAAAGTATAGGCGAACCCCTGAAAAATCGGTTTACCAAGAGTACAGGTGTACCCCTGAAAAAAATTGGTTTACCCAGAGTGCAGGTGAAACCCAGAAACTTTTTTTTTTTTTTTTAAAGATAGAGCTTGTAGTTGCTTAATTTGTAACAGAGCCTGGATGCAGCCCTCCACAAAATTTAGTTTTAACAGAGCCTTTTGGCCCTCTGAAAACTTGGCTGTTCAGCGTAATGAGGAGGACGGAGGAGGGGGAGGAACATCAGAGAGGCATAGACCAAGCTACTTTTCCCCTTTTGGGGGATGATAGAGGGTGCATGGTCCCCGAGTTCAGCGTACGTTTGTGCCACGTGTCCAGCTTTGACACCAAATAGTTGTGTAGAGCTGCTACTTGGCCCACTGAAGTACGTCCTCTACCACTAGCGTTGTCAGATGGGAAGTTTAGCATCAGCTTTCAACCAGGTCCTTGTGGTATTGCATCACTCTCGTACTCCTTTCCTCTTCGGGAATGAGAGTGGAAAGCTTCTCACTATACCGTGGGTCGAGAAGGGTGAACGGCCAGTGATCCTGGTTGGCAATAATGCATCTTATGTGAGGGTCACGGGAAAGGCAGCTTAACATGGAGTCAGCCATGTATGCCAGAATGTCAGTACGCAACACATCGCTGTCCTCACTAAGAGTATGACTTTCATGATCCTCGTCCTCCTCCTTCGCTTCAGCCCATACACGCTGAGCAGATGTGAGGAAAGTAGCATGGGTACCCTATGCAGTGTGGGCGGCAGTCTCATCCCTCTCCTCCTCCTCCACCCCCTCCTCCTCCAATACGCATTGAGAAACAGGCATGAGGGTGGTCTGGCTATCAAGCATCATACTGCCATCCCCATCTCCTGTCATAACCGCCAAGCGTCGGCCATTATGCTTAGCAGCAAACTTCTCAGCAGGCAATGCAGCGGGATGGTTACACTGATAATGGCCACATCACCGTTCACCATTTGTGTAGACTCCTCAAAGTTTTCTAGAACCTGACAGATGTCTGCCATCCAAGCCCACTCGTCTGTGAAGAACTGCGGAGGCTGACTACCACTCCGCCGGCCATGTTGCAGCTGGTATTCTACAATGGTTCTATGCTGCTCGTACAGCCTGGCCAACATGTGCAACATATAATTCCAGTATGTGGGCACGTCGCACAGCAGTCGGTGCTCTGGCAGCTGGAACTGATGTTGCAGTATCTTGACGGTGGCAGCATCTGTGGTGGACTTCCTTAAATGGGCGCACACGCGACACACCTTGCTGAACGGACGTAGGACCCGGAATCCTTGGTGTGAGTAGCACGTGAGCAGACCCAAGGTCAGACTCGGTCTCTGCCTCCACGAAGTTCACCCAATGTGCAGTGAGGGGGATGTAGTGTCCCTGCCCGCCAGCACTTGTCCACGTGTCGGTGGTTAAGTTGACCTTTCCAGTAACCACGTGTGTGAGGGCATGGTTTATGTTGAGTGAGATGTGCTGGTGTAGGGCGGGCATGCACACAGGGAAAAATAGTGGCGACTGGGGACCGAGTACCGAGGGACCGCCGCCATCATGTTGCGGAAAGCCTCAATTTCTACTAGCCTGCATGGCAGCATCTCCAGGCTAAGTAGCTGTGCGGTATGCACGTTTAAAGATTGTGCATGTGGGTGGGTGGCCACGTATTTCCGCTTTCATTCCAACGATTGGGTTCGCGACAGCTGAACGCTGCGCTGGTGCGCTGGGACACATTGGTGGAGGACTGTGGAGGTGAGGGTGTGGGTGCAGACCGGGCAACACTTGTGCCTGCGTCCTGGGAGGGGGGTTGCATCTCAGTGCCAGGATGTAACACTGAGGAAGAGGCAGTGGTGTGACCCACAGGCGGTGAATGGCTTGCGTTCCACCTTGTGGGGGTGCTTAGCCATCGTATGCCTGTGCATGCTGGTGGTCAGGATGGTAGCGGTGGCTCCCCGGCTGATCTTGGTGCGACACAGGTTCGCACCACTGTTCGTCGGTCGTCTGCGCTCTCAATAAAACACCTCCAGACCTTCGAACACCTATCCCTCTGCATGGAGGCTTGCCACGAGGGGGTGCTGTGGGGAACAGTTGGTGGATTATTTGCTATGGAGCTGGTTCTCCCCCTGGCCACCGCACTGCCTCTTCCAACTTGCTCTGCTGCTTGTTCTTGCCTACCCCCCCCCCCCCCGCCTCCCTCTGAAGCCCTGTCTTCAGTAGGGTTTGCAAGCCTGGTGAGGTCAGTCACCTCATAGTCCATCAGCTCTTCCTCTTACTCCTCAGTCAGCTCCTCCCTCAGACTTATTGCCCTAACAACCACCTTGCTGACAGACAACTGTCTCATCCTCATCATCCACAAATAGCTCTTGAGACAGTTATTTAAAGTCCCCACCCTCATCACCCTGCGTCTGTGAAAGTTCCCCATTTTCGGCATCGGTCACGACAAACTCCTCACGTTGCTGTGGAACCATTTTTTTTTTTAGACTCAGGGCAGGGACGCAGGAAGAGTTCTTGGGTGTATGCCTGTTCAACACAGACTCACCTTTTTCTGGAGTGACCAGGCTCGGAGGCAGGAAGAGCAGCCTGAGGATATAGAGGTGCAGTCCCTTGTGTGGCGTGAGTGAACTGTGTGGAAGACTGGGTATTGGATAAAGTACTGGAGGTGTTATCCGCTATCCACGTCAGCACCTGATCGCACTGCTGTGCTTTAAATAATGGTCTACCATGCGGACCTGCAAAATATGACATGAAGCTGGGGAGTGGAGATAAGCGGCGCTCTACCAATCCCTCAGCAGCAGGCACTGTTTCACCCTGCCAAGGACCTCGGCCTGTGCCCACACCCTCATTCTAACGCCCGCGTCCACGTCCTCGACCCTTACCCCTACTCCTCGTCGTGTAGGGTAAAGGACAGAGCAGGGCCAGAAAAAAATTAATCAATGTATACCGCTGATACCTAGGGCTAATTCACCACCCACAGAGACTGGTAGATTTTAAAGACTCTGAGCAAGGCCAGAAAAACATTTAACCAGTGTAAAGTGCTGAGACCTAGGCCTCATTAACGGAACACGGAGACTGATGGATATGAGAGGCTTTGTGCAGTGCCAGAAAAAAATTGAACCAGTGTAAAGTGCTGACATCTAGGCCTAATTCACCCCCCACAGAGACTGTTAAATATAAGAGGCTCAATGCAGTGCCAGAAAAAATTAAAGAAGTGTAAAGCACTGAAAACTATTCCTAATACACCGCACACAGAGACTTGTAGATTTGAGAGGCTTTGAGCAGGGCCAGAAAATAATTAACTAGTGTATAGCGCTGAGAAGCAGGGCTAATTCACCACCCACAGAGACTTGTAGACTTGAGAGGCTTTGAGCAAGGCCAGAAAAAATTGAACCAGTGTAAAGCGATGATACCTAGTAGTAATTTACCGTACACAGAGACTTAAAGATTTGAGAGACTCTGTTCAGGGCCAGAAAATCAGTTATGGTTCATTTCATCACTCCAAAGACTGGATGAACCACAAAGAAATTCCACAGGCCAAGCTTGGCACAGTTGCCATCACCCAGGACCTTGGCCTCTCCACCCACCCTAAACAAACGTGGGCATAAAGTGGACTTGAATGCTAGTACTTCTGTGAAAGTCTCAATAAATCAGTTACTGCTCCTTTCATTGCTCCAAAGACAACATGAAACATGAAGAAATTTTAATGGGCAAAGCAGGACAATTCAATCTGTGTATGTGTCAGATAGCTGAACACCGTGCTGGGAAACCGTTGTGTAACAAGAATTTAGACGAACCACTGGAAAATTGGTGGACCAAGAGTACAGGTGAACACCTGGAAACATTTGTTTACCCGAAGTGCAAGTGAAATCCAGGAACATTTTTTTTTTTTTTTTTTTTTTTTTTAAGATAGAGCTCGTTGTTGCCTAATTTGCTAACAGAGCCTGGAGGCAGCCATCCGAAAAGAAAAAAAAAAAAAAAAAGATAGTTTTTACAGAGCCTTTTGGCCAGCAGAAGAATTGGCTGCTGGTTTAGGAGAAGGTGGAAGAGGAGGAAGATCAGAGAAGGATAGACCAAGCTACTTCCCTCCATTTTTGTGGTGATATAGGATGCATGGTTCTTTAGTTCCAGCTTAAATAATATTTATGCTCCGCTGCTCTCCATCGGTGGAGAAGAGAAGTCAGTGGAAATCCAGCCTTTGTTCATCTTAATGAGTCTAAGACTGTTGGCACTCTCAGTCGACAGGCGGGTACGCTTATCCGTGATAATCCCTCCAACAGCACTAAACTCCCTCTCTGATAATATGCTAGCGGCAGGGCAGGCCAGCACCTCCAGGGCGTACAGCGCCAGTTTGTGCCACGTGTCTATTGAACCAGTGTAAAGCGCTAACATCTAGGCCAAATTCACCGCCCACAGAGTCTGGTAGATATGAGAGGCTCAATGCAGTGCTAGAAAAAAATTAAAGCAGTGTAAAACACTGACATCTATTCCTAATACACCGCCCACAGAGACTCGCAAATTTGAGAGGCCATGAGCTGGGCCAGAAACAAATAACCCCACTGTATAGCGCTAAGAACTAGGGCTAATTCAAAGCACGCAGAGACTGGTAGATACAGTATGCTCCGATACAGCAACAACACTTAGAGCCCCCCAAAAACTAAATATAAACCCCTAGTAGTACACAGCATAAAACCTCTAACAGTGGGCAGAATACAGCTGGGATGCTTGGGAAAAAAAATGGTGCACTACTGGGCCCAGCCAGCCAAAATGCTAAAGCACACAATAAGAGTAGTCCTAGAAAGGACTGTTGGGTTCATGTAGTCAGGGTCCCTGCTTAACTGCTACCTAATCCCTACACTAACACTTTCCCTATCTCAGCAGCTCTATCCCTAAACTCTGCCAGCATGCATCTGAGGCGAGTCGCGGGCGGTAACAGTTTAAGTACTCAGCATTCACCTGATCCGGCCAGAAACTCACTGCTGTAGATGTACACTCACACACACACACACACACAACAATTTTTACTTTGGTCAAACCCTCATTGGCAAGGTACACCTTAGCTAAGCAGAACACTACCTGCAACCAAGGACAATCACTGCCTGCAGGTGACACTGCACTCCTGCGTCCACAGCACACACAAAAGTTTCCCTGTGCAGCCTTCAGCTGCCCTCATGCCACACACTCGCTTCATAGCTGCACCACCCTCATGTCTATTTATAAGTGCGTCTGAGATGAGGAGGAACCAGGGGGCACACACTGCAGAGGGTTGGCAGGGTCAGGCAGCAACCCTTTTTGAATTTCAATCCCGTGCCACCTCCGTCGCAAAATTGTCAGGAGTCGCAAACGTGGGCATAAAGGCGACTCAGGTGCCAGACCAGCACTTCTACACATTTCCACAATGCAGCAATACTCTGCGTGGGAAGTATGTGAGCGGGCCCTGGGTCATGCTTGGCCCCAGCCTCCATTTTGTGTGACCCAAGGTACCGTCAATGACATAGCAGTGGGGACTCCATGTGTCCACACACTACTCATTGTGTTTGGGTGTCGGATACCTCATCGACAACGCAAGGGGGAAGCCATCTGCACTCTGCAGCCTACCCAAGTCAGTCAGTGTCTTTGTGCCAGACAGGTAAATCACCGCTATGGGAAGTCTGTGTGCACCCAAAGCATAGGTGAGTCCAAGGAATCCCAAGACATGAACCATAAAGAAATCAGAGTGCCCAAACATGGCAGACTTTCACTGCACCGAGGACATAGGCCTCTGCACAAACCCTCAGCAATCGTGGGCATAGAGCGGACTCCGATGCTAGTACAGCAGTGAACATCTCATTTAATTTGTTGCGGTTGCTTTCACCGTTCCAAAGACTGGATTAACCAGGGCCAAGTTCCACGGGCCCAACCTGGCGCAGTTGCATTTCCATCATGACATAGGCCTCTGCACAAACCCTCAGCAATGGCGGGCATAGAGCGAACTTCAATGCTAGTGCAGCTGTGAACGTCTTATTTGTGCAGTATCGCTCCTCTTGTTTGGCCCAAACCAGTGCCGCGGATAACTGTGGTAACGCGAGAGAAAATGCATGTTGGCCTCAGCCCACAATTCATGCCCTAGTCAGTCAGTCAGTGTTTTGGGGCCAGATAGGTAAAACACTGTGATGGCAAGACTTTGTGCACCAATAGGATAGACAGACCCCTGTAACATTCCAGTAGCAAAAGTATTGGCAGACCCCTGTAACATTTCTGTAGCAGCAGTATAGGCAGACCCCTGTAACATTTCTGTTGTAAAAGTACAGGCAGACCCCTGTCACATTTCTGTAGCAGCAGTAAAGGCAGACCCCTGTAACGTTTCTGCAGTAGAAGTATAGACAGACCCCAGTACCATTTCTGTAGTAACAGTATAGGCAGACCCCAGTAACATTTCTGTAGCAGAAGTATAGGCAGACCCCAGTAACATTTCTGTAGCAGAAGTATAGGCGAACCCCTGAAACCTTGGTGTACCATTAGTGTAGGCGAAGTCCGGAAAAAATGGTTAGATAACAGTATAGGCGAAGGCCAGAAAAATTAGTGTAACAAGAGTACCTCTGAAAAATCTATCAACCGAGAGGGCAGGTGAAACCCAGAAATATTTTTTAAAGATGAATTGCTGAATTTGCAACGGAGCCTGGGGGCAGCCCAGTGTGTGTGTGTGTGTGTGTGTGTGTGGGGGGGGGGGGGGGGGGTTCTGGTAAAGTATCAATACTTTTGAAACTTTGAACAATTGTAAAAAAAAATGTAAACAGAGCCTTTTGGGCCGCAGAAAAATTGGCAGTTCAGCGTGATGACATGTTGTTTCAGGGGGAGGAGGAGGAGGAGGAGGACTAATATCCGGGAGTGATTGACAAAGCTAATTCCCCCCTTTTTTTCTGGTGACAGGGAATGCTTATTTATACGGTTGCAGCGAAAATAATCTTTAGGTGCCGCTGCTTTCCGCCGGTGGAGAAGAGAAGTCTGGGGAAATCCAGGCTTTGTTCATCTTTATGAGTGTAAGCATGTCGGCACTGGCAGTTGACAGGCGGGTACGCTTGTCCGTGATGATTCCCCCAGCTGCACTAAACACCCTCTCTGACAAGATGCTAGCGGCAGGGCAAGCCAGCACCTCCAGGGTGTACAGCGCAAGCTCGTACCCCGTGTCCAGCTTTGACACCCAATAGTTGCATGGAGCAGAGGCATCACATAGAACGGTGGTACGATCGGCTACGTACTCCCTCACCATCTTTTTACAGTGCTCCCTCCGACTTAGCCTTGACTGGGGAGTGGTGACACAGTCTTGCTGGGGAGCCATAAAGCTGGCAAAGGCCTTGGAGAGTGTTCCCCTGCCTGCGCTGTACATGCTGCCTGATCTCTGCGCCTCTCCTGCTACTTGGCCCTCAGAACTGCGCCTTCTGCAGCTAGCGCTGTCAGATGGGGAGTTTACCATCAGTTTGTCCACCAGGGCCCTGTGGTATAGCATTACTCTCGAACCCCTTTCCTCTTCGGGAATGAGAGTGGAAAGGTTCGTCTTATACTGTGGGTCAAGAAGGGTGTACACCCAGTAATCCGTGTTGGCCAGAATGCGTCTAACACGAGGGTCACGAGAAAGGTATCCTAACATGAAGTCATCCATGTGTGCCAGGGTACCTGTACGCAACACATCGCTGTCCTCACTAGGGAGATCACTTTCTGGATCATCCTCCTCCACAGGCCATACACGCTGAACAGATGAGAGGCAAGCAGGATGGGTACCCTCTGCAGTAGGCCCAGCTGCCTCTTCCCCCTCCTCCTCCTGAGGCTCCTCCTCCAAAACACGCTGAGATATAGACATGAGGGTGCTCTGACTATCCAGCGGCATACTGTCTTCCCCCGTCTCCTGTTCCGACCGCAAAGCGTCAGCCTTTATGTTTTGCAGGGCACTTCTCAACAGGCATAGCAGAGGAATGGTGACGCTAATGATTGCAGCATCGCTGCTCACCATCTGGGTAGACTCCTCAAAGTTTCCAAGGATCTGGCAGATATCTGCCAACCAGGACCACTCCTCAGTAAAGAATTGGGGAGGCTGACTACCACTCCGCCGCCCATGTTGGAGTTGGTATTCCACTATTGCTCTACGCTGCTCATAGAGCCTGGCCAACATGTGCAGCGTAGAATTCCACCATGTGGGCACGTCGCACAGCAGTCGGTGCTCTGGCAGATTAAACCGATGTTGCAGGGTCCTCTGGGTGGCAGCGTCCGTGGTGGACTTGCGGAAATGTGCGCAGACGCGGCACACCTTGCCGAGCAGGTCAGGCAAGTGAGGGTAGTTTTTAAGAAACCGCTGAACCACCAGATTGAAGACGTTGGCCAGGCATGGCACGTGTGTGAGGCTGCCGAGCTGCAGAGCCGCCACCAGGTTGTCATACACGACAATGCCCGGTTGGAGGCTCAGCGGCGAAAGCCAGAGGTCGGTCTGCTCTGTCAGACCCTGTAACAGTTCGTGGGCTGTGTGCCTCTTGTCACCTACGCTGAGTAGTTTCAGCACGGACTGCTGACGCTTGCCCACCACTGTACTGCCGTGCCGCGCCACACCGACTGCTGGCGACGTGCTGCTCACACTTCTTAAATGAGAGGTAGAGGTTGCGTAGGAGGAGGGGGAGGGTTTAGAGGAGGTGGCATAGACCGACGCAGATACCAGCACCGAGGTAGGACCCGCTAATTTGGGTGTGGGTAGGATGTGAGCGGTCCCAGGCTCTGACTCGGTCCCAGTCTCCACCAAATTCACCCAATGTGCCGTCAGGGAGATATAGTGGCCCTGCCCGCCAGTACTTGTCCACGTGTCTGTGGTTAAGTGGACCTTCCCAGTAACCGCGTTGGTGAGGGCACAATTGTTGTTGCGGGAGACGTGCTGGTGTAGGGCTGGGACGGCACACCGGGAAAAATAGTGGAGACTGGGGACCGAGTAGCGCGGGACCGCCGCCACCATCATGTTTTGAAAGCTTCCGTTTCCTCAAGACTGTACAGCAGCATCTCTAGGCTGATTAATTTTGCAATGTGTACGTTTACAGCTTGTGCGTACGGGTGCGTGGTAGCGTATTTGCGCTTTTGCTCCAACTCTTCTGCTAGCGACAGCTGAACGCTGTGCTGAGAGACATTGCTGGATGGGGTGGAGGACAGTGGAGGTGAGGGTGTGGGTGCAGGCCGGGAGGCGCAAGTGCCTGTGTCCTGAGCGGGGGGTTGGATCTGAGTGGCAGGTTGGGGCGACAGGGGCGAAGCAGGGGTGTGACCCGGAGGCGGTGAACGACCTTCGTCCCACCTTGTGGGGTGCTTGGCCCTCAAATGCCTGCACATGCTGCTGGTGGTGAGGTTGGTAGTGGTGGCTCCCCGGCTGATCTTGGCGCGACACAGGTTGCACACCACTGTTCACCGGTCGTCTGCGCTCTCACTGAAAAACATCCACACCTTTGAACACCTAGGCCTCTGCACGGAGGCTTGGCGCGAGGGGGTGCTTTGGGAAACAGTTGGGGGATTCTTCGCTCTGGCCCTGCCTCTACCCCTGGCCACCCCACTGCCTCTTCCAACCTGTCCTGCTGCTGCACTTGCCTCCCCCTCTGAAGACCTGTCCTCAGTAGGCTTAGCAAACCAGGTAGGGTCAGTCACCTCATCGTCCAGCTGCTCTTCCTCCAAATCCTCTGTGCGCTCCTCCCTCGGACTTACTGCCCTTACTACTACCTCACTGATAGACAACTGTGTCTCATCATCATCGTCCTCCTCACCCACTGAAAGCTCTTGAGACACTTGCCGGAAGTCCCCAGCCTCATCATCCAGACCCCAGGGACTTTCCAAAGGTTGGACATCGGTCACGACAAACTCCTCAGGTGAGAGAGGAACCATTTTTTTCCCACTCATGGCAGGGGCCCGAGAACAGTTCCTGGGAGTCTGTCTGCTCAGAATATGTCATTTTCTTGGAGTGAGGAGGCTGGGAGGAAGGAGGAGTTGCAGCCAGAGGAATCAGAGTTGCAGTCCCTATCTGGGAGTAGTGGACTGCGTAGAAGACTGGGCGGTCGATACATAGCTGGATGCACTTTCTGCCATCCACGACATGGCCTGCTCACACTGCTCTGTTTGTAATAAAGGTCTACCACATGGACCCATACATTGTGATATGAAGCTGGGGACCCCAGAAACTTGCCTCTCTCCTAATCCCGCAGCAGCCGGCTGTGATTCACCTGGGCCAGGAACTCGGCCTGTGCCCACACCCTCACTTGGACATCCGCGTCCACCTCCTCGACCCTTACACCTACTCCTCATCATGGCGGATTACAAAAAAAGCAGGGGCTAAATAAATTACCCCACTGTACAGCACTGACGACTTGGCCTTAATTCACCGCACACAGAGACTTGTAGATACCGGAGGCTCTTTTCTGTGGCTTGAAAAAAGTAGCCCGCTGTCTTGCGCTGGTACCTAGGGGTAATTTACTGCTCGCAGAGACTTGTAGATAATAGAGGCTGTGTGGAGTGGGAGAAGACTGTAAATCCAGTGGAGAGTGCTGATAACTGCGGCGATCTCAACCCCACCAAGGAAAGGGTATTGTGAGACGCTCTGCACAGCAGCTGAGCTGAAATACTTTGCAGTGGTCCGGTGATATTACAGTACTGTTTATCGGTGAGAGCGTCATTTTACTGCACACTCCAGCCGAAAAAAAATAACACGGCAGGCTGCAAACAGGCCTAGCTGCCTAATACTAAAATGGAAGCACTACAACTCCCATCAGCCACCCAGTAAAATGCACCCGGTCAGATGTAGCCCAACAAGGAGCTTTTGGGGGTTTTTTTGCGCAGAGAATACAGGCTGTATAGTGTATATCACTTTCCCTCTAGAAGTGGCTGTGGCCCTACTTTGTGCATCTAATTTACTGCAGACACAGACCGGTATAAATAAGCATGGAATTATTTGCGTACACTTTCACGCTTAGAGCAGTATTTTAACGCACGCTCCAGCCAGAAAAAAACAAAAACAAAAAACATTATGGAAGGCTGCAAACAGGCCTAGCTGCATAATACTAAAACGGAAGCACTACAACTCCCAGTAGCCACCCAGTAAAATCCACACGGTCAGATGCAGCCCTAAGAAGGACCGTTGGGGTTCTTGAAGACAGGATTCTACACTACCACTGTCCCTATCTCAGCAGCACTTTCCCTATACTCTGCATAATCGACTGCAGCCCGGGATTTAAAAAAAAAAAAAAAAAAGTGCAAAACTGCTCCCAGCAGCCACAGCAGTAATGCACATAGTCAGATGTGGCCCCAAGAAGGACTGTTGGGGGTATTGAAGACAGGATCCTACACTAACACTCCCTTTTAGGAGCAGCAGCACTTTCCGTATACACTCCCAGTGTGTGTCTGAGGCGAGCCGCGGGCGGGGCCGCTTTAAATTTTCTAACTAATAGAGATGAGCGAGCGTACTCGTCCGAACTTGATACTCGTTCGAGCATTAGAGCACTCGAGATGCTCATCACTCGAGACAAGCACCACGCGGTACTCGAGTCAATTCCATTTCCTACCCAGAAATGTTAGCGCAATTTTCTGGCCAATAGACATGCGGGGAAGGCATTACAACTTCCTCCTGTGACGTTCCAGCCCTATCCCACCCCCCTGCAGTGAGTGGCTGGCCAGATCAAGTGACCCCCGAGTATTTAAAGTGGGGACGCTCGCGGCTCGCCACAGTCACACACTGAGAGAGATCAGGCGCAGTGCTGCTGCTGCTATAGGGAAAGTGTTAGTGCAGGAACCTGTGTACAAGAACCCCAACGGTCCTCCTTAGGGCCGCATATGACTGTCTGCATTACTGTTGTGGCTGGTGGTAGCAGTTTTGCTTTTTTTTTTTTGTATATCGGGCGTGCAGCCCCATTACAGCTATAGCGTTCTCAGGCTGCAGTCTGTACTACTTAGTATAGGGGCAGCGTTGCTGAGATAGGGAGAGTGATAGTGTAGGATCCTGTGTACAAGAACCCCAACGGTCCTTCTTAGGGCCACATCTGACCATGTGCATTACTGTTGTGGCTGCTGGTAGCAGTTTTGCGGGGTTTTTTTTTTGTATATCAGGCGTGCAGCCCCATTACAGCTATAGCGTTCTCAGGCTGCAGTCTGTACTGCATAGTATAGGGACAGCGTTGCTGAAATATGGAGAGTGGTAGTGTAGCATCCTGTGTACAAGAACCCCAACGGTCCTTCTTAGGGCTACCTGTGACCGTATGAATTTTACAGGTTGTCGGATGGGAGTTGTAGTCCATCACTATTGCACAGCTAGGCCTGTTTGCAGGCTTCCGTATATATATTTTTTTTCTGGCTGCAGTTGGCATTAGAATACCGCTGTCAGCCTCCAACTGTACGCCAATAATTCCAATTTTTTTTTACACCACTCTGTGTCTGCGGTCAACTTCACGCACAACGTACGGCGACAGCCCCCCTGATAGAGGGGAAGTCATATACACGCTATATAACTGGTATTCTTTTTTTTTTTAAATAAATATATAAAAGCTCCTTCTTACGGCTACCTGTGACCGTGTGCATTTTACAGGTTGTCTGATGGGAGTTGTAGTCCCACACTATTGCACTTAGGCCTGTTTGCGGCCTTCCTGACTATTGTTTTCTGCCTGGAGTTTGCCTTACTATACCGCTCTCAGTGACAAAGTCTACGCACATAATTCCAAGATTATTTACACCGGCCTGTGTCTGCAGTGAATTAGAGACGCACAACATACGGCCACAGCGACTGATAGAAGGGAAGTAATATACACACTATATAGCCTGTATTCTTTGACCAAAAAAAACCCAAAAAGCTCCTACTTAGGGCTACCGCTGAGTGTCTGCATTTTACTGGGTGCCTGGCGGGAGTTCTGGTGCATCACTATTGCATTGCTTCCATTTTTTTCTGCCTGGAGTTAGCGTTACGATTCCGCTCTCTGCGTGAAACTGTACGCATATAATTCCATAATTATTTACAGTGGTCTGTGTCTGCTCTATTCGTAATCCACCATGCTGAGGGGTAGGGGTAAGGGTAGAGGATGTGGACGCGGGCGAGGGTGCAGAGTTCCAAGTGAGGGTGTGGGCACAGGCCAAGTCCCTGTCCAGGTGTATCCCAGCCGGCTGCTGCGGGATTAGGAGAGAGGCAAGTTTCTGGGGTCCCCAGCTTCATATCACAATTTGTGGGTCCATGTGGTAGACCTTTATTGCAAACAGAGCAGTGTGAGCAGGTCCTGTCGTGGATGGCAGAAAGTGCATCCACCAATGTATCAGGCACCCCGTCTTCTACGCAGTCCACTGCTGAAACTCTGAATCCTCTGGCTGCTGCTCCTCCTTCCTCACAGCCTATACTGCTGCTACAAAAATGGTACTGGGGTCTGCATAAGCTTCTGCTACATAAATGTTACAGGGGTCTGCTTATACTGCTGCTACAGAAATGTTACAGGGGTCTACCTATACTTCCACTACAGAAATGGTACTGGGGTCTGCCTATACTGCTGCTACAAAAATGGTACTGGGGTCGGTCTATACTTCTGCTACATAAATGTTACAGGGGTCTGCCTATACTGCTGCTACAGAAATGTTGCTGGGGTGTGTATATACCTTTGCTACAGAAATGTTACAGCGGGTCCTGGTCATGGTGTCTTGGCCTTGTAATGCCACCTCCTGCCGCTTGGGTTCAGGGGATCAGCAATGCGCATCATGTGCTTTCTCTAGTGTTACCACAGTTATCGGAGACACTTGTTTGGGCTAAAGGAGATGAGTGTAACTGCATTAACGTTACAGGAGCCTGCCTATACTTCAGCTGCAGAAATGTAACAGGGGTCTGCCAATACTGCTGCTACATAAATGTTTCTGGGGTCTGTGTATACTTCTTCAACGGAAATGTTACAGTCGTCTGTCTATACTGTTACTAATACTACTCAAATGTTACTGGGGTCTGTCTATACTGCTGCAAATGAAATGTTACTGGGGTCTGCCAATGCTGTTACTACTCAAATGTTTTGGGCTCTGCCTATACTGCTGCTAAGGAAATGTTACTGGGGTCTGTCGTACTCTTACCACTGAAATGTTACTAATTCTGGGCTCTGCCTATACTGCTGCTACTGCAATGTCACAGGCTTGTGGAAACGGAGGCTTTCCTAAGACATGATGGTGGCGAGGCTGCGCTACTAGGTCCGCAGTCGCGACAATTTTTATACCAACGCGGTTACTGGGAAGGTGCATATAACCACGGACGCGTGGACAGGACACGTACTGCCTCAAAAACATTCACCTCCTCCTCCAACAAGGAAAACATGCTTTCACAGTGGCCCGTCTGGTGGCGGTCCAAGAATTTCACCTAAAACGACACAATAAGAAAGCCCCCAACCACCATCGCTACCCCCCCCCCCCCCCCCCGCTACGGCCCACTTCCTCCTAGCCACATTCTGAAAACCAACTAAATAAAACTGTGCTACTATGTCCACACTCCGCAACTTAATCCTGGCCACATTCCGAAAACCAACTAAATAAAACCGCGGTACTAGTCCGTTATCCCTAGCTGAAGCTTTCAGCCGACTGGTAGAACAATGGTGGCTTCCAACTTCTTGGTACTGCTAAGTCCAAAGATAAGCGTACAGCTGAGATCGGAATACAGGTGACTATAGAACACAGCATCCCTGCAGGGCAAGGGACAGAGTAACAGCAGGCACCGATCCTTGGTGGAAGCAGGCCAGCTGAGAACCACATACTCCCTGAATGATTTTGGACTGACTGATGTTGAGGCCTTTACCTGTGATCATCCCTGGTAATTCCTAAGAAAGATGCGTGGTAGTAGCCGGAAACTTGGATTGCTATTTGCTAACACTTTGAAAAGGACAACAGAAAACATATGAATGAAGCCTTTCCATATTTCAGCTTGAGATGAGGAGGAGTGCAGACTTTCAGTACCTTGAGTATCATTGTCATTGCAATCAAATGCCCCTCTCTTGTCTCAGAAATTACTAGCTTTTCCACATAGGTGTTGTCAATCTGTTTATACCGTTACTACTGAAATCCCACTAATACTGGGCTATGCCTATCCTGCTGTAACGGAAATGTTACAGGGGTCTGTCGATACTGTTACTACTGAAATGTAACTGATACTGGGCTCTGCCTATACTGCAGCTACTGAAATGTTACTGGGGTCCATTTATACTGTTACTACAGAAGTGTTAATAGGGTCTCCCTGGACTTCTGCAACATAACTGTTAGTGGGGTCAGCTTATACCTTTGCTTCAGGAGTATTACAGGGGTCTGGGCATACTATCGGTGCACTAAGTGTTCCCATTGTGGTGTTCAACGTACATGGCCCCCCAAAAAATTACCCAGACTGACTAGGGCATGCAGTGCGGGCCGAAGCCTACCTGCATTTTATCTCACGTTACCTTAGCTATTCGGGGCACTGCAATGTTATGAATAATTCACAGAAAAAGCCAAAAATCCAATACCCCTTACTCTTCCAAGCGGACACGGTCGCCATAGGCAGTATCGCCACAAGGCAGGCACAATCGCCATCAGCAAAATTGCAGTAGGGCAGGCGCAATCGCCATATTCACTACAAATATGCCGGCAGCCAGAAAATGCTGTGGAGGACAAACCTGTCCATGGCAGGCTAATATGCTGTCACTCACTCAACCCACCCCGTCGATGGGTTCCAGGGAGCCACCCATACTGTGGTTGCACACAGACTTCCCATAGCGGAGTTCTACGTACCTGTGACAATGTAAATTACACATACTGACTGGAGCATGCAGTGTGGGCCGAAGCCAACCTGCATTTCTTCTCACGTTACCTCAGCTTTAAGGGAGGCACTGCAATGGGATTTATTTATGTACCGCCGCTGGCTTCCAGGGAGCCACTCATGCTGCGGGTGCACACGGAATTCGCATTGCGGAGCTGTACCTGCCTGTGTCTATTTATTAAAAAAAAAAAACAGTCTGACTGGGGCATGCAGTGTGGGCCGAAGCCCACCTGTATTTTAGCTGACGTTAGCTCAGCTGTGCAGGGCACTGCAATGGGATTTATTTATGTACTGCCGCTGGCTTCCAGGGAGCCACCTGTGCTGTGGGTGCACACAGAATTCCCATGGCGGAGTTGTACCTGCCTGTGTCTATTTATTAAAAAAAAAACCAAACAGTCTGACTGGGGCATGCAGTGTGGGCCAAAGCCCACCTGTATTTTATCTGACGTTAGCTCAGCTATCCGGGGCACTGCAATGGGATTTATTTATGTACCGTTGGTGGGTTCCAAGGAGCCACTCATGCTGTGGGTCCACTCCACACAGACTTCCCATAGGGGAGTTGTACCTGCCTGTGTCTATTTATTAAAAAGAAAAAACAAAAAAAACAGTCTGACTGGGGCATGCAGTGTGGGCCGAAGCCCACCTGTATTTTATCTGACGTTGGCTCAGCTATCCGGGGCGCTGCAATGGGATCTATTTATGTTCCGTTGGTGGCTTCCCAGAGCGGAATTGTACCTGTCTGTGACTATGAAACACACTTAGTTTCCATCGCACTGTTTGACCTGTCTATCTCTAGTCTTGACATAACATGAAGTGATTCCATGCTATTGTTATCGCACCACACCGGTACTGATCTGATGACCTCATTGCCAGGTGAAAAATTGGTAGATATGGAAGCTTGTGATGAGCAATTATCTATCAATAGCATGAAATCACTCCATGTTATGTCAAGATACTTCTCCAGTGAGAATCTCAATGAAATTCTACTTTATTATGATCATTGCCAACTCTTATACAGCAAGAAGAGGGCACATCCAAATGTTGCTTGGCACAAAGATTGGTTTTACGTAGCTTACTGTTACAAAGGTGAAAATACTTATTGATCATAAGACTTATTGACATCTACCAAATATTCTCAAAGCTCTTAAGGCCCGTCTCAGACATAGAAATTACCTAAGTCAGGATATTGCTGTTGCATTAGACAACATTTCTGCAATAGTTGTGTGTCTTCTCTGTTAACATAGCTTAGCCTTAATTAATTTGTCTGTTGACTTCTTATCTTAAAATCCTAGTTCCCGACACTACAAAGCATAGGTTTCAGTCTTCTCCTCACGGGCTTCCATATCTACCAATTTGGCACCTGGCAATTAGGTCATCAGATCGGTACCGGTGTTGTCTGATAACACAGAGGATGGGTGCTGTTCTGGTGAAGTCCTGAAGGCGAGCATGTGAGGTTCGTATTAGAGGGATGCTTATTCTGAGTGTGTTAACGGATGGGAGTGAGAGGGCTGTGTGGTGTACGGAAAGGAGGGAGGTGATGCATGGTGGTGCGGGACCATGCAGAGCTGTGTGGGTGCGGTTAAGGAGTTTAAATTTAGTTCTGCAGTGGATGGGCAGCCAATGCAGCGACTGGCATAGTGCAGAGGTGCCTGAATAATGGCTGGATAGAAAAATGAGCCTAGCTGCCATGGGTAGTATGGATTGGAGGGAGTCTGGTGCGGGGGAAGCTGATGAGAAGCAAGTTGCAGCAGCCGAGTCAGGAGTGGTTGAGTGCAACCACCAGTGTTTTTAGTGTGTCCGTGGTGAGGAACGGACAAAATTTGGCAATATGTCTGAGGTGTAGGTTGAATATTTGGGAAAAAGATTGGATGCGCGGGTGTCTATCAGACCCAAACCAAACCGGCTGTTTACCACTCAGAGTATTTAAAGCAAACTCGGATGCTAGTACTTCTGTAAAAGTCTCATTAAATCAGTTACAGTTCCTTTCATCGCTCCAAAGACAACATGAAACATGAAGAAATTTTAATGGGCAAAGCAGGACAATTCATTCTGTGTATGTGTCAGATAGCTGAACACCGCGCTGGGAAACCTTTGTGTACCAAGAGTATAGACAAACCCCTGAAGCATTTCTGTACCTGGAGTACAGGCGAACACCTGAAAAAAATGTCTTTACCAAAAGTATAGGCGAACCCCTGAAAAATTGGTGTACCAAGAGTGCCGGTGTACCCCTGAAAAAATGGGTTTACCAAGAGTGAGGGTGAAACCCAGAAACTTTTTTTTTTTAAAGATAGAGCTCGTAGTTGCTTAATTTGTAACAGAGCCTGGATGCAGCCCTCCAAAAAATTTACTTTTAACAGAGCCTTTTGGCCCTCTGAAAACTTGACTGTTCAGGGTGAGGAAAGATGAGGGGGGGGGGGGGGGGGGGAGATCAGAGAGGCATAGACCAAGCTACTTTCCCCCTTTTTGGGGGTGATAGAGGGTGCATGGTCCCCGAGTTCAGCGTACGTTTGTGCCACGTGTCCAGTTTTAATCCAAGTAGTTTTTTTTATTGAGTTTACATATGATAGGATGTTACATTCACATCATCACAGTAAATAGACTGATATATAAGAATATCACAAATAACAGGATTAGAAGATTACTGCTTACTTAACAGTCGTTAATCATTGAAGGTGATTTTGATTGTCGCTGATAAAAAGCGATGAACAGAAATATATTTGGTATACATAAAGAAAACAAATATTTTTCAATAACCAAACTAAACTTCAGTGTGGTCTGCGATTATATCTCAGGAACTATGCACGACGCGTCTATATTAAAGAGTCCGAACAGGCTTATCGTAGGATATGATTTAGCCAGGGGTTCCACATGCGAGAGAAGTTAGGCATGGTGTCAGTTGATAATGCTAAAAAATTTTTGTAGGAGCAACAGTCAGACATAACATCAGAGACCTCGGATAGTGTTGGGAGGACTGCGGATCTCCACTTCCTGAAAACAACTAACTTGGCAACCATCATTAAGTGGCATATCAGTTTTCGCCTTGGAAATGGGATGTTGTTGCATTTTAGCAGCAGTAGGGCTAGTTCTGGTGTCTTAGAAATAGAGCAGTTAGAGATTTCTCGAGAAATAAGAAATATTTCTCTCCAAAACGATTGTATGGATGGACAGGACCAGAGTAAGTGTATGAGCGAGCCTTCTTGACCGCAGCCTCTCCAGCAATGTGGGTCCGTACCGGGAAAACATCTAGCCAATTTAGCAGGAGTGTAGTACCATCTAGTTAAGGTTTTATATTGTATCTGGAGGAGATTGGCCGACAAGGTAGATTTATTTGTCCACTCAAAGGCTAATAGCCATTGATCTACAGAGAAGGATCTCCCCAAATCCGTTTCCCAATTTAGCAAATGAATTTTCTTCCTTGTGCCCATATCTCCTGAAAGAATGTTGTAAAATTTTCTTGTTAAGGAGGTATTTGATGAATTTGCTTTGGAAAAGAAGCTGAGTAATTTATTAGGTAAATAGTACTTTTCCAAATGGGTCTTTGATAGAAAGGAGCATAGTTGGCAGTAAGAGTGGAACTCTTTATCAGGGATTCCATGTTTGATTTTTAAGGATTGAAAAGAAGTAATCCTTCCCTCCAGAAAAAGGTCCGCTATTTGGGTTATTCCTGCCTTGGTCCAATTCAGTATTGATAAGTTCGGAATGAAATAAGTGAGGATTTCTAGGGGGAGTTTAATCTCTCTTTTATTTGTATCTCCTTTTAATTTGAGCTTGCATATATTCCAGGCTTGTAAGGTTGCTAACATGGGCGGAGAGAAACCTTGAAGCTCCAAATCTAAGGTGGGGTGTAGAGGGGGTCCGGCTACTGTCGTAGCTAAGAGTAGGGACTCTAATTCTCTATTTTTGTTGAAGTGTTTTTCTATATGTTGCCATGGAGGGGGCTGGTCTGTACCTACCCAAGGGGCAGGCAAATTTAGATTGATAACTTGGCAATATGCCCACAAGTCCGGAACCCCCAAACCTCCTTGTCTACGGTTAAGAAACAATATTTTGGATGCAACTCTGGGTCTTTTATTGTTCCAGATGAAGGACGATAGTTGTCTCTGAAAAGCTACTATTTTGCTATAGGGGATTGGGAGAGCCATGGTGCGAAACAGGTATAAAAGTTTAGGTAGGACTAACATTTTGTACAACATAATTCTACCTATCCAGGATTGTTCATGTCTCCCCAGATAGATCAATTCCTCCTGAATTGAAGTGAAAAGAGGGTCTAGATTAAGCGCCAGCATTTCCGACAATGGAAGAGATAGGTTTATTCCCAAATATGGGATCGCTGTTTTCCATGAAAATTCAAACTCGGTTTGAATGGCCTCCTTTAGGGAGGAAGGAACGTTTATGCCTAGGATTAGGGACTTATTTATATTTAATTTGTAGTAAGATGCATTACTGAATTCTCCGATAATGTCCTGCAATGCCCTCAACGACGTTAGTGGGTTTGATAACGTTAGTAGGACATCATCGGCATAGAGTCCAATCTTGTGTTGTCTACCATTCATTGGGTAGCCGATGATATGGGGGGGGGGACATCTAATCAGTTCGGCCAAGGGTTCCATAACCATTATAAAAAGCAGGGGGGGGGAGGGGGCAGCCCTGTCTAGAGCCGTTGGTGATTTGAAAGGGAACAGATAGGGCTCCATCAATCAAGACATTCGCCGACGGGCAAGAGTAAAGTGCCTTAATTGCTTTAAGTAAGTTATTACAGATGCCAAACTTTTCCAGGACCGCAAATGCGAAGTCCCAATGTAGTCTGTCGAACGCCTTCTCTGCATCCAGGGCAAGGAGTAGAGAAGGCGCTCGACTAGACCCCAATGCGTGACAACAGGTTGACAACCCTTCTTGTTCCATCCGATGTCTGCCTACCTTTGGTGAAGCCCACCTGATCGCCATTGTGGGAGATATCCTATATGTTCACCATTTTGTATGTATTTTCTGTTATCAACTGTGAATATACTGTATTTTGTCTATAATGGTCTGAACTTCTGGAGGAAGGGAACATCACCTCCCCCCCCCCCCCCCCCCCCACCTCCACAAGAATTGGAGGAGCTCAAGAACTGGTAAAACCAGTTCTAACTGGCCAAACCTTTTTAGGAGTGCTTTGTCTTGGACAGCAGAGAGGAGAAACAGGATGTTTCTCTCATGAAGCCAAATTCAAGAATGAACTGAGCGTGCTCACTGAAGTTCCTCCCAGATGGATGACATCACAAGCTACCTCACAAATACCTCCCTCTGAGAAATAGCCTATCAGCTCACTGTAACTACTAAATTGCCTGACTTCCTGTGTTGAAACTTATTTAAGTTTTACGTGCGCATAATAAAGAGAGACTCTTTTGGGAACACATGATGTAGGCTTGTGATCTTTGAAAGGCTCTCCAGGCCTGTACACATATTATTTAATTTGGAACACACGGTATATCTATAATAGCGAATTTTGCGCTAACAAATTTGGAGGCACCGCTGGGATAATGAAGATCAGAGATATGAAGATATTTCATCGTTATCCGGACACAAGGGGACTTCGAAGCAGAGACGGACAGATAATGAGCTCAAACAAGGTAATAAGCTATTCTTATACCTGTACCATCTCTCCCTCTCTGCTATGATCCGCCCCAGGCCGGGTGAGTTGAAATATGATAAGTCTGTATCAAAAGAACTATGAAATAGATATACTGTGTTGTTTTTATGTTGTCTGTGAAGGAAATGTCCTGAGTGAGAGAAGGTGTGAGCTATGGGGGTTTATATATTCTTTGTAGTAGTGAATGGTGTGAACAGACTGCAGGTTAATAAGGAACAAAGAAAGTAGAATAACTTGTTAAAAGAAAGCAAAAAGGAAAGTTGATATAAGCAATTTTAGCTGAAGGTTATAGTAGTGAGTAAAGTTGCTGAGAGTGTCCATGCGGTGAGTTTCCATTGTTCAACATGTGGCTGAAGAGGTCTCCCTTTGTTATGTGGGGGAGGGGTGCACATGGAATGCTTGCATTTGCCATGTCTGCATACATCAACTCAAGGGAATTTGGGCTTGGAGTAAAGATTTGGGCTAGCCAGAGATTCTGCTCCGATTATGGCAGGCCAAACGGACTGTTGAGGTTCCACAATGTGGTGCCAAAAATACAGATCTGTGCCATGAGGTGCAGGAGTAGAGAATCTCAATTAATTAAGGATTTTTCCAATTACGACAAGATGGGCAGGGGTGAAATTGTAAGTGCTTATTAATAAGATAAGCCAGACCTGTGTCGTGAGTTGTGGGAAAAATCGAAGTATGACTCGCAAGCAAATTCAATGAGATGATGTTTGTAAACATAACTGGACACACAAAAATGGGAAAGGAAAAAGCAAGTCAATGAGTTAAGGAAAGGTAGAAGGTTTAACAATGAACGGTGATAATGGCTGCTATCTGGAGTGGTAAATATAAGTACGTGGGTGGAAATGGGCATAAGTTGTATTATGTTTGTCATTGGATAGCCTATTCTGAACAAAATATGTAAAAACCGCGGTACATAAGAGTTTTCTTATAAATATATACTTTGTTCAATATGGGAAGTCCTATGAACAGTAAATACAATCCCAGTTTCTACTTCACATGAGATACTTATCAGTCCGTATATGAGTGAATGAAAACCCCAGTGAGTGTGAATTTGTGTGTATAAATGAAGGGCCCGTATGAGAGTTGGACTGTGTTATATGGTGTGTACTGTCCGTAACCAGAAATGAAATGAGGCAAGAATGACCAAACGCTGAGCCAGACCACAGGGGGTGGAGCTAGGTGATGTAAGGAGATGGGAAGTAAGAACAATAGGAAGAGGTCTTGCTCCACCCTCAACACAGATCAGCCTAGGAGAGGTGTGTCTCCATTTAAGTGGATGTTGGTGTATATATATATATATGTATATTGTGGTAATGTATAGAGGGAAGGTCACTGTTAGACTCCATGTTAGGTCTCTCACTTGAACAAATGTAGGTGACCAAAGGAGGGGCATCTAATTTTATTCCTGAGGGTAGTTGTGTGAGATAATAGTCCAGGATTACCACAGTATATATATATATATATATATATATATGTTCTTGGAGTATGTGGAGTTTTAAAAATATTGAGTCGTGTTAATTTGAATATTATTGAATTAAGATACTAAAATGAGAAAATTGTGTACTTGAAACACCTGATAAGTACTTTAGTCAAATTAATAACAAAAGTTCTATTCTAGAGTGTATCTCATTTTCAATTAACAACAGTATTTTACATGAAAATAGTTACATTTGAAAAATAAGTACATTTTTGATGCCAGTAATTGAGTTTATCCCGAAATGGTATCAGGGATACTAGTCCCTTAGTAAACCAGTAGTTTACCATCATTGGTGCAGTTGTTATGGTTGCAGATTGTAATAACAATATTTCCTCTCCTGTTTGCTGTACGTTTTCGTACAGGTACCAGAGATTTTGTGGGGCCCCTTAATATCATGCTTCCTCAAGGGGTCATAAAATACTGCATAGAGTACAAACTAAACATCTTTCAGCTTCCAGACTATCTATGTATGAGACTGCCCTGCTAGCACCCTCACATATCGCAATCAAGAGGGGTATAGTTCCAAAATGCCATTTCATATCTTTTACTGAATTTAGAAGGTTGAGAGGAGGGGCAACAGGCGCAGACCATGACATTAAATAGCAGTTGTTAGGGTTGTATGATTGTAGAAACACAAATGAAAAGAGAAACTAGGGGTCCTAACAATAATGTTGTAACTGCCATGATTAATGTAAATCTTGAGTTTTACCCATAGATGGTTCCAAATATCGGTGAAATGGACAAGTAAAACAGGCTATGCAATGGTAACCGACAGAAAGAGGTAATTGTACAAAAACCACTCTTTTCCTCATGAGACACTCAGTTACTCAGGAAATAGTGGTGATGGCGCTCACTGAAATATGTAAGCTGGCTGCAGGTAACACTGTTTGTGTCTGCCCCGACTTAAGGTACACATTGGGAATCGTACACGATTTCACATCCTTTGTGGCACAGTGGACGTTTCATGGGGTCCTTGAGTAAGCCAATCCAGAACGCAGAAGAAATGTCTTTGTTCTACAAGGTTTTAGCTCTTTCCGCACAGGTAACTTATCATCAGAGTCCAGGCTTATGCCACAGAGACAACTACTGAGGCTGGAAGGAACCAGAGAGCAGGCACCGCAGCAGCCTGACTTCCATTGAATGAGGTAACGGCTGGTAACCTGCTTGCACCTGAAACAGGTGTAGATATTTCTCTGTTGCTTGCATTACAGGAGCAGGCCTCAAAAGAAGAAAAAGGAGGAGTGGAAAAGCGAGCGGAATGCTACTGGGGTCTGGCAGAAAGGTAAATGCCTGTGCCTCCCCTGCACACTGTACTCCATGATGTCACACCTGATCGCTGAGCTAACCCATCCATCCAAGGAGGTAACGTGTGGTATGGTGTCTTCTGCTTGGCTTACCCCAGGGTTCAACACTGCTGCAATAGGGTTTGTACACGGGTGCATAATATGCGCCCATTACAATCCAGGCCAATTGGTCAAGGTACCTTCTCGATGCCAGCCAGACTATCTGTATCAGTGACTGCAGAATGATAGCATACAGCTACCAAAGGTAGGTGTTTGGAGTTGTTGGTTTGCATAGACCTCTTTTCATGTTATTTGGAGGCGTGGCTTGAGGAAAAATAAATAAATAAAAATAATTTTTAACACGCCAAAAATATGACCTAAGAATATGTTTTATGAAAGTAATTTTGAATATTTAGGTACACCAGAAGTAATAATAAATAATAAAGGTAAACATTTTAATAGTCATCTACTTGGTTAGAACCACGCCTGATTGTAAGACTAAGTTGAGTCCCTATGAAGGTTTTGTTTGGTAATGCTGCTGTAATAGGCCTATGCTTATTCCAGGCCAAAAAGGAGGGTCTCACCTCCCAAGTGAGTGCCTTATATCAGGAGTTATATCATCTGTCACTCATAAATGTGTATTCTCCATGTTTCCAGATCAAAATGCACAGAATCCTTTCAAGTACTGTTAACCACTACGATCACAGTGAAACCTCAAGAAAAGCTAATTTGGGTTCATGTCAGACATTGAATAAAGATAATCAAGGGAGGAGACAAATGTGGCCCATATCCTTTGGTATATGTAGGACCCTTGCGGTCATTGGGCTGTCATTTCTCTTCTTCCTCATAAGGGTAACAGAAGACGTACATCCTGTGAAGAGGGTTATTACTGTTTCATATGTAATGTGTAGAGGCGTAACTTGAAGCTCCCGGGCCCCGATGAAAAACTTGGAACCGGACCCTGAACTATAATGCTTTACTCATAGTACTGGGTTCCCTATATGAAGAAGAGAGGCCTTATGGGCCCCCAAAAGGCTCCTGGGCCTGGGTGCAACCACATCCTCTGTATACTCTATAGTTACGCCCCTGGTAATGTGTCAAAGATCGGAAAAATGTCAACAGATACAATAAGGTAGCAGTAAATCTACCAATGATTCAGCCATATTGTGTAATCAGACCAATGTTAACATGTAACAAACAATATAACCTGAGATCACACTTGGAAAGCCAGTCACATTCAACATGTTGTATGTCATTTAAACTATGAACAAGGTGGCTTATGCAGAAGACATGGAATAAAGATCAATCTTTCAGGAGCCATCTACCTAGAATACCGTTGGCAAACTGTAACGTGTTGTGTTGTATTTTCCTTACCCTGGATATCACCCAGCAGTAGGAAGGGATAAGGCAGGAGACAGGGAAAGGGCCCAGGCGTGTGGTGTCACCCTTGCGGGAGGCAGCCTCATGAGCAAGGTGACAGTTAGGGTTCCCTGTAGGTGGTAGGGAAAGGCCCGAGAACACAAATAGGAAGAAAAAAAACATCCATGAGAATGAAAATACGCACAACAAAGGAGGGAATTGTGGGAGATATCCTATATGTTCACCATTTTGTATGTATTCTCTGTTATCAACTGTGAATATACTGTATTTTGTCTATAATGGTCTGAACTTCTGGAGGAAGGGAACATCACCTCCCCCTCCCCCCGCCCCCCCCCCCCACACCTCCACAAGAATTGGAGGAGCTCAAGAACTGGTAAAACCAGTTCTAACTGGCCAAACCTTTTTAGGAGTGCTTTGTCTTGGACAGCAGAGAGGAGAAACAGGATGTTTCTCTCATGAAGCCAAATTCAAGAATGAACTGAGCGTGCTCACTGAAGTTCCTCCCAGATGGATGACATCACAAGCTACCTCACAAATACCTCCCTCTGAGAAATGGCCTATCAGCTCACTGTAACTGCTAAATTGCCTGACTTCCTGTGTTGAAACTTATTTAAGTTTTACGTGCGCATAATAAAGAGAGACTCTTTTGGGAACACATGATGTAGGCTTGTGATCTTTGAAAGGCTCTCCAGGCCTGTACACATATTATTTAATTTGGAACACACGGTATATCTATAATAGCGAATTTTGCGCTAACACCATGAATTATATCTGGGAGTATTTGAAGAAGTCTTGCCGCTAAAATTTTGGAAAAAAGTTCTGCATCCGAACTAAGTAAGGAAATAGGCCTAAAATTTGCTGGGTTATCTGGTGTTTTTCCTGGTTTGGGGATTGCAACAATAGTGGCCCGGAGCATCTCTGTTGGCATGGTGCTCTTTGTAATGGCTTCATTAAAGATATCAACTAAGTAGGGGGAGAGGGTCTGCAAATGGATCTTATAATATTCGTTTGTGAAACCGCCTGGGCCTGGTGATTTAAAGTTTTTTTAATAGTTTGATAGTTGATAAAACTTCTGTTATAGTGATAGGGGCATCCAGATCGTATTTAGATGGGTCTATTTTGGGAAGGGTCACTTTTTGTAGGAAGTGGTTGATTAATTCTAAGGTCGGTTGGGGAGTGGCGGGGTCATTTTTTAAATTGTATAGATTGGCGTAAAACGAGCTGAATTCGTTAGCAATATCTTGGGGATGGGTGAGCCTTACATTTGGGTTGCTAGGTTTGAGTAAAAATGGAACCCTTGCCTTTATAGGTTTTGGTTTGACTTTGTTTGACATAAGTTTGGAGGGCTTATTATATGAAGAATAATAATTAGCTGTCATGTAATTGGTGTTTTTATTATGTTCTTCTATAAGTAGTGATCTCAATTTTCTCCTAAGAGTTGCTAATTCGATATGATCAGACGTCTGGGAGGTTTTTTGGATTTTGGTTTCTATGGTTTGGATTTGGCTTAACAATTCGTCCATCAGTTTTTTCTTATTTATTTTATGTTGGGCGCTTATTTTGATCAGTACCCCTCTAATGACCGCTTTGTGGGCGTTCCATAGAGTGAAAGGACTGATTTCCGGGTCTGCATTTATCTCAAAATATTCCTTCAAGGCTTCAGCGATTAAAATTTTATTTTTGGGGATGTTCATTAATGGAACATTGTAGCGCCAAATCTTGGTGTTTGTTCTAGCGGGTCCAAGGTCTAATTTAAGGAATATTGGGGAATGGTCAGACCAAGTTGCTATACCAACTTCAGATGTCTTGACTAGTGGTAGTGTCCATCTATCTGTTATGAACAGGTCTATGCGTGAAAAAGTTTTGTGGCGTGGGGAGAAATACGTGAATTCTTTAGAAGAGGAATTCAAACATCTAAATAGGTCGTATAAAGCTTCTTTATGAAGCAAAGGGGAGAGTGTAGGCGAGGATCTATGGATATTTGTTGAGTCAAGATTTCTATCTGGCGTAATGTTAAAGTCTCCACCTATTATTAATTTACCTATCTGTAGTTTTTTAACTTTTTTTATGGTTTTATTTAGAAAGGAAATTTGAGATGTATTTGGAGCATAAATGTTAGCAAACGTTATAGGAGTTTGATCAATAGTGCCGCATAGAATAAGGTACCTTCCCTTAGGGTCTATTAGGCTGTCTTTAAGTGTAAAGTTGACTTGGGCTTTAAAAGCAATTAATACGCCTGCTTTCTTTTTAGGGGCGCAGGCCATATAAATTTGGGGGAAAATTTTATTGGAAAATTTTGGGCATACTAAAGAGGAAAAATGTGTTTCCTGTAGAAAAATCACATCAGCCCCCGTTTGCCTGGCATCCTTCCACACCATGGCTCTCTTAAAGGGTGAATTTAGACCTCTCGCATTTTGAGATGTAAGCCTAAGTGACATGGTTTTCAATCATGTGGATATTAAAGTTCCGAGAGTGAGACAAGACCACACAAACAACAGATAAACAATTATAGGTACATACGAATGAGAGTGCATCAGGTTCGACATTTGTAGGGGATGTCATGCAGATTTCTTGATGCCTAAGAAGAAAACTGGAGAGAACAAAACAAGTGTAACAAACATCAAGAAAGGCAGGGTTTGTTGCCTGCATACTGGTGGGGGAGAGCAAAAGTTCGCCTGAGGTTGGTCAACCTTCCCTCAAGGTTGGCATGAGCAATCTCACCCAGGAAACAAGAAGCAAAAAAGCTTAAATTTGGAGAGTCCCATTCTGGGTTTGGGAGTCTCTGAATGTAGATTCAAGTATGGGTCGTACGGGACCACGATTTGGATAATTTGTTGGGTCTTGTTGTAGAGGTGTCCCGGCTAAACTCCGGGAGATAAATATTCCACGTCGCGAGAGTCTTACTTCCCTCTTGGGGAGTTGCGATAATATGGAGGGTGCCGTCTTTGTTGATCAGCAGTTTCGTTGGGAAACCCCATTTGTATAGGATTTTGTTTGCGCGTAGTGCCGCCGTCACAGGAGCAAAGGCTTTTCTTGCTTGGATGGTTGCTTGGGAGAGGTCAGAGAATATTTGAATTTTAGAGAAAGGATCAGGCAAAGAGTCCATTTTTCGTGCTGCCTGCATCATGGCGTCTTTTACATGGAAAAAATGGATTCTCACAATCACATCCCTTGGAGAGTCTGGTGGGAGGAAATTTGGTTTGGGGAGTCTGTGAGCTCTATCTATAATTCGTTCAGACTCTGGAGTCCCTGGCAGAATGGCGGTGATAAGTTTTGCGAGGAAGGTTTTTAAGTTTGATTGATTTACGTTTTCTGGTATTCCTCTGAGTTTTAAGTTGTTTCGCCTACTCCTATCTTCTAGGTCCGCAAGTTTATTTTTAATAGCCGAAACCTCCTCCTCTAGTGAATAGTGTGAGCCAATTAGATTGTTATGTGAGGAGGTCAGCTCCTCCATCTTGTGCTCCACATGGTCTGTGCGGTCACCTAGTTCTTGTATGGATGAATTAACGGAAGTAGAAAGTATCTTAAAGTCCTTCTGCATAGACTTTCTCAAGGCCATCACTATGTTTTTTTATAAACGATTCAGAGGCCGGTTGGTCTGTGGAGGGTAGGTTTATAAACGGATCTTCTGCCGCAAGTGAGCTGGTATCAGAAAGGGAGGGGGAGTCTACTCTTGGCCGTTGCTTTTCAGGGCTAGAGGTGGGGGAAAAAGCACTTTCCCGCTGATTTACTGTTGCAGGCGCCATCTTATCTATGTCTCTGGTGAGATTGTGTGTGATAGATTTTTCACTCACCCTCCTCTGGCGTTGTGACAGCGGTTCTTGTTGTTGCCTGGATGGGGAGGAATCACTGCTCTTCTCCCCTGCATCTACGATCGCTGCACAAGCTCCCTCTGACTCAGCAGAGGATTGCAGCGCTTCTCCGTCTATGGAACGTTCGGGGAGCGCGGGCGGGCCGTCCACAGCTGCAGACTCTCCCCGGCCGGCACCCCGGGCAGAGAAGAAGTCAGAGACTTTCTGCGGGGGCGGCTTGGAAATCCTGCGCTTTGACATCGCTGTGTTCTCTCCGGTAGGTAGCTCGCCTTTAGGGTGAAAAAAGCTCTTTTAGCAGCTTAATAGTCGCTCGGAAGGGAACCAGCCAGCGGAGCCTAGCAAAAAGCGCCCAGCTCGGTCGGCAGTCAGCCCCCCCCCCCCCCCCCCCCCACACACACACGTGTCCAGTTTTGACACCAAATAGTTGTGTAGAGTTGCTACTTGGCCCACTGAAGCACGTCCTCTACCACTAGCGTTGTCAGATGGGAAATTTAGCATCAGCTTTTCCACCAGGTCCTTGTGGTATTGCATCACTCTCGTACTCCTTCCCTCTTCGGGAATGAGAGTGGAAAGCTTCTCATTATACCGTGGGTCGAGAAGGGTGAACGGCCAGTGATCCTGGTTGGCCATAATACATCTAACGTGAGGGTCACGGGAAAGGCAGCTTAACATGAAGTCAGCCATGTATGCCAGAGTCCCAGTACGCAACACATCACTGTCTTCACTAGGAGTATGACTTTCATGATCCTCCTCCTTTGCTTCAGCCCATACCCGCTGAGCAGATGTGAGGGAAGTAGCATGGGTACCCTATGCAGTGTGGGCGGCAGTCTCTTCCCCCTCCTTCTCCTCCTCCTCCACCCCCTCCTCCTCCAATACGCATTGAGAAACAGGCATGAGGGTGGTCTGGCTATCAAGCGACATACTGCCATCCCCCATCTCCTGTCATAACCGCAAAGCATCGGCCTTTATGCTTAGCAGCAAACTTCTCAGCAGGCAAAATAGCGGGATGGTTACACTGATAATGGCCGCACCACCGCTCACCATTTGTGTAGACTCCTCAAAGTTTTCTAGGACCTGACAGATGTCTGCCATCCATGCCCATTCCTCTGCGAAGAACTGCGGAGGCTGACTACCACTGCGCCGGCCATGTTGCAGCTGGTATTCTACAATGGTTCTATGCTACTCGTACAGCCTGGCCAACGTGTGCAACATAGAGTTGCAGCATGTGGGCATGTCGCACAGCAGTCGGTGCTCTGGCAGCTGGAACTGATGCTGCAGTGTCTTGACGGTGGCAGCATCTGTGGTGGACTTCCTTAAATGGGAGCACACGCGGCACACCTTGCTGAACAGGTCAGACAAATGGGGGTAGTTTTTCAGAAAGCGCTGAACCACCAGATTAAGCATGTGGGCCAGACATGGCATTGGCATGGCTGCCAAGCTACAGAGCCGCCACCAGGTTACGCCCATTATCACACACGACCATGCCTGGTTGGAGGTTCCGAGCTAAAGCCACTGATCTGTCTGCTCTGTCAAACCCTGCAACAGCTCTTGGGTGGTGTGCCTCTTGTATTCCAAGCCAGAGAAACCTTCACGGACGTAGGACCCGGAATCCTCGGTGTGGGTAGCACGTGAGCAGACCCAAGGTCAGACTCGGTCTCTGCCTCCACGAAGTTCACCCAATGTGCAGTCAGGGGGATGTAGTGTCCCTGCCCTACAGCACTTGTCCAAGTGTAGGTGGTTAAGTTGACCTTTTCAGTTACCACGTTTGTGAGGGCACGGTTTATGTTGAGTGAGACGTGCTGGTGTAGGGCGGGCACGCACACCGGGAAAAATAGTGGCCACTGGGGACCGAGTACTGAGGTAACGCCGCCGCCATCATGTTGCAGAAAGCCTCAGTTTTTACTAGCCTGCATGGCAGCATCTCCAGGCTAAGTAGCTGTGCGGTATGCACGTTTAAAGATTGTGCATGTGGGTGTGTGGCAACTAGAGATGAGCGAGCGTACTCGTCCGAGCTTGATGCTCGTTCGAGTATTAGGGTGTTCGAGATGCTCGTTACTAGAGACGAGCACCACGCGATGTTCGAGTTACTTTCACTTTCATCTCTGAGACATTAGCGCGCTTTTCTGGCCAATAGAAAGACAGGGAAGGCATTGCAACTTCCTCCTGTGATGTTCCAGCCCTATACCACCCCCCTGCAGTGAGTGGCTGGGGAGATCAGGTGTCACCCGAGTATTTAAATCTGCCCCGCCCGCGGCTCGCCACAGATGCATTCTGACAGAGATCAGGGAAAGTGCTGCTGATGCTGCTGCTTCTATAGGGAGAGCATTAGGAGTTATTTTAGGCTTAAAGAATCCCAACGGTCCTTCTTAGGGCCACATCTGACCGTGTGCAGTACTGTTGAGGCTGCTTTTAGCAGTGTTGCACTTTTTTTTTTTTTTTGTATATCGGGCGTGCAGAGCATTGCGCCCTCAGTCTGCAGTCATTGTACATAGTATAGGGCCAGTACTGGTGAGGCAGGGACAGTGGGAAAGGTGAAAGAGATATACTGTCTATATAGGCAGTGGGCTTTTTCAAACAAATTTGGGAAAAATACTATATTTGGGCTGCCTGTGACCGTTTTCAGTGTACTGCGTGTCTGCTGGGGGTAGTAGTCCTAATTAATACGCAGCTAAGTGTTACAGCAGGCTTGCGCAAAATTGTTTCCTGGCTCTGCGTTGCCCGTTACATCACCACCATCATCCCGTCCAGAGGGAAACAGTCTGCAGTAATTTTACATAGTATAGGGCCAGTACTGGTGAGGCAGGGACAGTGGGAAAGGTGAAAGAGATAAACTGTCTATATAGGCAGTGGGCTTTTTCAAACAAATTTGCGAAAAATACTATATTTGGGCTGCCTGTGACCGTCTTCAGTGTACTGAGTGTCTGCTGGGGGTAGTAGTCCTAATTAATACGCAGCTAAGTGTTACAGCAGGCTTGCGCAAAAGTGTTTCCTGGCTCTGTGTTGCCCGTTACATCACCGCTGTCATCCCGTCCAGAGGGAAACAGTATACATATAAACGCTGCCTACAGTATCTGTCTGCTGTCTCAGCTCAGCCTTTCAAAAAATAGAAGCAAAATACTTAAGGCCCACTAGTGGCGTTTGGCCACTTGACTGCTTCATCGCTGTGAATTTCACTAGCTGAGTCATACGCACCTACGTCTCACTACAGGCGTGCGCTAAATTGTTTCCTGGCTCTGCTGTGCGTTCCGTAAGCGAAGTCAGCCTCTAACCACAGGCCTCTAAGCGGCACATTTAATTACAGCGGTCTGTTTCTGCACTACTGGTAATACACCATGCTGAGGGGTAGGGGTAGGCCTAGAGGACGTGGACGCGGGCGAGGACGCGGAGGCCCAAGTCAGGGTGTGGGCACAGGCCGAGCTCCTGATCCAGGTGTATCGCAGCCGACTGCTGCGGGTTTAGTAGAGAGGCACGTTTCTGGCGTCCCCAGATTCATCTCACAATTAATGGGTCCACGCCGTAGACCTTTATTAGAAAATGAGCAGTGTGAGCAGGTCCTGTCGTGGATGGCAGAAAGTGCATCCAGCAATCTATCGACCACCCAGAGTTCTACGCCGTCCACTGCTGCAACTCTGAATCCTCTGACTGCTGCTCCTCCTTCCTCCCAGCCTCCTCACTCCATTACAATGACACATTCTGAGGAGCAGCCAGACTCCCAGGGACTGTTCACGGGCCCTTGCTCAGAATGGGCAGCAATGGTTCTTATCCCACCGGAGGAGTTTGTCGTGACCGATGCCCAACCTTTGGAAAGTTCCCGGGGTCCGGGGGATGAGGCTGGGGACTTCCGGCAACTGTCTCAAGAGCTTTCAGTGGGTGAGGAGGACGACGACGATGAGACACAGTTGTCTATCACTCAGGTAGTAGTAATTGCAGTAAGTCCGAGGGAGGAGCGTATAGAGGATTCGGAGGAAGAGCAGCAGGGCGATGAGGTGACTGACCCCACCTGGTTTGCTAAGCCTACTGAGGACAGGTCTTCAGAAGGGGAGGCAAGTGCAGCAGCAGGGCAGGTTGGAAGAGGCAGTGCGGTGGCCAGGGGTAGAGGCAGGGCCAGACCGAATAATCCACCAACTGTTTCACAAAGCGCCCCCTCGCGCCATGCCACCCTGCAGAGGCCGAGGTGCTCAAAGGTCTGGCAGTTTTTCACTGAGAGTGCAGACGACCGACGAACAGTGGTGTGCAACCTTTGTCGTGCCAAGATTAGCCGGGGAGCCACCACCACCAGCCTCACCACCACCAGCATGCGCAGGCATATGATGGCCAAGCACCCCACAAGGTGGGACGAAGGCCGTTCACCGCCTCCGGTTTGCACCACTGCCTCTCCCCCTGTGCCCCAACCTGCCACTGAGATCCAACCCCCCCTCTCAGGACACAGGCACGACCGTCTCCCGGCCTGCACCCACACCCTCACCCCCGCTGCCCTCGGCCCCATCCACCAATGTCTCTCAGCGCACCGTCCAGCCGTCGCTAGCGCAAGTGTTTGAGCACAAGCGCAAGTACGCTGCCACGCACCCGCACGCTCAAGCGTTAAACGTGCACATAGCCAAATTGATCAGCCTGGAGATGCTGCCGTATAGGCTAGTGGAAACGGAGGCTTTCAAAAACATGATGGCGGCGGCGGCCCCATGCTATTCGGCTCCCAGTCGCCACGACTTTTCCCGATGTGCCGTCCCAGCACTGCACGACCACGTCTCCCGCAACATTGTACGCACCCTCACCAACGCGGTTACTGCCAAGGTCCACTTAACAACGGACATGTGGACAAGCACAGGCGGGCAGGGCCACTATATCTCCCTGACGGCACATTGGGTGAATTTAGTGGAGGCTGGGACCGAGTCAGAGCCTGGGACCGCTCACGTCCTACCCACCCACAGAATTGCGGGCCCCAGCTCGGTGCTGGTATCTGCGGCGGTGTATGCTTCCTCTACTAAACCAACCTCCTCCTCCTACGCAACCTCTGTCTCGCAATCAAGATGTGTCAGCAGCAGCACGTCGCCAGCAGTCGGTGTCACGCGGCTGGCAAGCGTCAGCAGGCCGTGCTGAAACTACTCAGCTTAGGAGAGAAGAGGCACACGGCCCACAAACTGCTGCAGGGTCTGACAGAGCAGACCGACCGCTGGCTTTCGCCGCTGAGCCTCCAACCGGGCATGGTCGTGTATGACAACGGCCGTAACCTGGTGGCGGCTCGGCAGCTCGGCAGCCTCACGCACGTGCCATGCCTGGCCCGCGTCTTTAATTTGTTGGTTCAGCGCTTTCTGAAAAGCTACCTACGCTTGTCAGACCTGCTCGGAAAGGTGCGCCGGCTCAATGCACATTTCCGCAAGTCCAAGACGGACGCTGGCACCCTGCAACATTGGTTTAATCTGCCAGTGCACCGACTGCTGTGCGACGTGCCCACACGGTGGAACTCTACGCTCCACATGTTGGCCAGGCTCTATGAGCAGCGTAGAGCTATAGTGGAATACCAACTCCAACATGGGCGGCGTAGTGGGAGTCAGCCTCCTCAATTCTTTACAGAAGAGAGGGCCTGGTTGGCAGACATCTGCCAGGTCCTTGGAAACTTTGAGGAGTCTACCCAGATGGTGAGCGGGCATGCTGCAATCATTAGCGTCACCTTTCCTCTCCTATGCCTCTTGAGAAGTTCCCTGCACAACATAAAGGCAGATGCTTTGCGCTCGGAAACGGAGGCGGGGGAAGACAGTATGTCACTGGATAGTCAGAGCACCCTGTCTATATCTCAGCGCGTTGAGGAGGAGGAGGAGGAGGGGGAGGAGCATGAAGAGGAGGGGGAAGAGACAGCTTGGCCCACTGCTGAGGGTACCCATGCTGCTTGTCTGTCATCCTTTCAGCGTGTGTGGCCTGAGGAGGAGCAGGCGGAGGAGGAGGATCCTGAAAGTGATCTTCCTAGTGAGGACAGCCATGTGTTGCGTACAGGTACCCTGGCACACATGGCTGACTTCACGTTAGGATGCCTTTCTCGTGACCCTCGCGTTACACGCATTCTGGCCACTATGGATAACTGGGTGTACACACTGCTCGACCCACGGTATAAGGAGAACATTTCCACTCTCATACCCGAAGGGGAAAGGGGTTCGAGAGTGATGCTATACCACAGGACCCTGGCGGACAAACTGATGGTAAAATTCCCATCCAACAGCGCTAGTGGCAGAAGGCGCAGTTCCGAGGGCCAGGTAGCAGGGGAGGCGCGGAGATCAGGCAGCATGTACAGCACAGGCAGGGGAACACTCTCCAAGGTCTTTGACAGCTTTATGGCTCCCCAGCAAGGCTTAGTCGGCGGGAGCACTGTAAAAGGATGGTGAGGGAGTACATAGCCGATCGCACGACCGTCCTCTGTGACGCCTCTGCCCCCTACAACTACTGGGTGTCGAAGCTGGACACGTCGCCTGAACTCGCGCTGTATGCCCTGGAGGTGCTTGCTTGTCCTGCGGCTAGCGTCTTGTCAGAGAGGGTGTTTAGTGCGGCTGGGGGAATCATCACGGATAAGCGTACCCGCCTGTCAACCGACAGTGCCGACAGGCTTACAATCATAAAGATGAACAAAGCCTGGATTTCCCCAGACTTTTCTTCTCCACCAGCGGACAGCAGCTATACCTAAACAATACGTAGGCTGCACCCGCGGATGGAAGCATCGTTCTCTATAACCATAAAGAACGGGGACCTTTTAGCTTCATCAATCTGTGTATTATATTCATCCTCCTCCTCCTGCTCCTCCTCCTGAAACCTCACGTAATCACGCCGAACGGGCAATTTTTCTTAGGCCCACAAGGCTCAGTCATATAACTTTTGTAAACCATGTTTATACGTTTCAATTCTCAATTCAATAAAGCATTGAAACTTGCACCTGAACCAATTTTTATTTCAACTGGGCCGCCTACAGGCCTAGTTACAAATTAAGCCACATTAACCAAAGCGATTAATGGGTTTCACCTGCCCTCTTGGTTGGGCATGGGCAATTTTTCTAAAGTACATTTGTACTGTTGGTAGACCAATTTTTTGGGGCCCTCACCTACATTGTAATCCTAGTAATTTTTAGCCCACCTGCATTAAAGCTGACGTTACCTCAGCTGTGCTGGGCACTGCAATGGGATATATTTATGTACCGCCGGTGGCTTCCTGGGAGCCACCCATGCTGTCGGTCCACACAGAATTGTAACTGCATGTGTCCACTTCTAAAGAACCCCAATCTGACTGGGGCATGCAGTGTGGGCTGAAGCCCACCTGCATTAAACCTGACGTTACCTCAGCTGTGATGGGCGATGCAATGGGATTTATTTATGTACCGCCGGTGGCTTCCTGGGACCCACCCATGCTGTCGGTCCACACGGTGTTGTAACTGCATGTGTCCACTTTTAAAGAACCCCTGTCTGACTGGGGCATGCAGTGTGGACCGAAGCCCACCTGCATTAAACCTGACGTTACCTCAGCTGTGATGGGCAATGCAATGGGATTTATTTATATACAGCCGGTGGGTTCCAGGGAGCCACCCATGCTATGGGTGCACACGGAATTCCCATTGCGGAGTTGTACCTGCCTGTGACTATTTATAAAAAACCCTGGTCTGACTGGGGCATGCAGACACCTTGACAGAATGAATAGTGTGTGGCACATGGGTTCCCCATTGCTATGCCCATGTGTGCAGCTCCTGATGGAGGTGGCACAGGATTGGATTTCTCATTGCTTCTGTACAGCATTATGGGCTATTGCTCCGTCACTTTTAAAGAGGGTCGCTGCCTGGGCGTGCCAACCCTCTGCAGTGTGTGCCTGCGGTTCCTCCTCGTGGCAGACACACTTATAAATAGACATGAGGGTGGTGTGGCTATGAGGCCAGCTGAATTCTGCACAGGGACACGTTGGTGTGCGCTGTGGACACTGGGTCGTGCGGGGGGGGGGGGGGGTGTTGGGAAGCATGTTACCCAGGAGAAGTGGCAGCGGAGTGTCATGCAGGCAGTAATTGTGCTTTGTCGGAGGTCGTGTGGTGCTTAGCTAAGGTATGCCATGCTAATGAGGGTTTGCCAGAAGTAAAAATTGTTGGGAAGGGGGGGGGGGGGTGCTATTGTGGCTTAATAGTGGGTCCTGGGAACTTGAGATGCAGCCCAACATGTAGCCCCTCGCCTGCCCTATCCGTTGCTGTGGCGTTCCCATCACTTTCTTGAATTGCCCAGATTTTCACAAATGAAAACCTTAGCGAGCATCAGCAATATACAAAAATGCTCGAGTCGCCCATTGACTTCAATGGGATTCGTTACTCGAGACGAACCCTCGAGCATCACAAAAAATTTGTCTCGAGTAACGAGCACCCGAGCATTTTGGTGCTCGCTCATCTCTAGTGGCAACGTATTTCCGCTTTCATTTCAACGATTGGGTTAGCGACAGCTAACGCTACACTGGTGCGCTGGGACACATTGGTGGAGGACCGTGAAGGTGAGGGTGTGGGTGCACGCCGGGAAAAGCTTGTGTCTGCGTCCTGGGAGGGGGGTTGCATCTCAGTGCCAGGATGTGACACTGGGGAATAGGCAGTGGTGTGACCCGCAGGCGGTGAATGGCTTACGTACCACCTTGTGGGGGTGCTTAGCCATCATATGCCTGTGCATGCTGGTGGTGGTCAGGATGGTAGCGGTGACTCCCCGGCTGATCTTGGTGCGACACAGGTTTGCACCACTGTCTGTTGGTTGTTTGTGCACTCAATAAAAAACCTCCAGACCTTCGAACACCTTTACCTCTGCATGGAGGCTTGCCGTGAGGGGGTGCTGTGGGGGACAGTTGGTGGATTATTTGCTATGGCCCTGGTTCTCCCCCTGGCCACCACACTACCTCTTCCAACCTGCTCTGCTGCTTCCTCTCCCCCCCCCCCCCTGAAGCCCTGTCTTCAGTAGGGTTTGCAAGCCAGGTGGGGTCAGTCACCTCATCGTCCACCAGCTCTTCCTCTTACTCCTCAGTCAGCTCCTCCCTCCGACTAATTGCCCTAACAACCACCTCGCTGACAGACAACTGTCTCATCCTCATCATCCACAAATAGCTCTTGAGACAGTTATTTAAAGTCCCCACCCTCATCACCCTGAGTCTGTGAAAGTTCCCCATTTTCGGCATCGGTCACGACAAACTCCTCACGTTGCTGTGGAACCATTTTTTTTTAGACTCAGGGCAGGGACGCAGGAAGAGTTCTTGGGTGTATGCCTGTTCAACGCAAATTCCCCTTTTCCTGGAGTGACCAGGCTGGGAGGAAGGAAGAGCAGCCTGAGGATACAGAGGTGCAGTCCCTTGGGTGGCGTGAGTGGGCTGTGTGGAAGACTGGGTACTGGATAAAGTACTGGAGGTGTTATCCGCTATCCACGTCAGCACCAGATCGCACTGCTGTGCTTTTAATAATGGTCTACCATGCGGACCTGCAAAATATGACATGAAGCTGGGGAGTGGAGATAAGCGGCGCTCTACCAATCCCTCAGCAACAGGCACTGTTTCACCCTGCCCAGGACCTCGGCCTGTGCCCACACCCTCATTCTAACGCCCGCGTCCACGACCTCGTCCTCGACCCTTACCCCTAGTCCTCGTCGTGTAGGGTAAATGACAGAGCAGGGCCAGAAAAAAAAAATAATCAATGTATACCTCTGATACCTAGGGCTAATTCACCACCCACAGAGACTGGTAGATTTAAGAGACTCTGAGCAAGGCCAGAAAAAAATTTAACCAGTGTAAAGTGCTGAGACCTAGGCCTCATTAACGGCACACAGAGACTGATGGATATCAGAGGCTTTGTGCAGTGCCAGAAAAAAAATTGAACCTGTGTAAAGTGCTGACATCTAGGCCTAATTCACCGCCCACAGAGACTGGCAAATATGAGAGGCTCAATGCAGTGCTAGAAAAAAATTAAGAAGTGTAAAGCACTGAAAACTATTCCTAATACACCACACACAGAGACTTGTAGATTTAAGAGGCTTTGAGCAGGGCCAGAAAAAAAAAATACTGTATAGCGCTGAGAAGCAGGGCTAATTCACCGTCCACAGAGACTTGTAGACTTGAGAGGCTTTGAGCAAGGCCAGAAAAAATTGAACCAGTGTAAAGCGCTGATACCTAGTAGTAATTTACCGTACACAGAGACTTGAAGATTTGAGAGACTCTGTTCAGGGCCAGAAAATCAGTTACGGTTCATTGCATCACACCAAAGACTGGATGAACCACAAATAAATTCCACAGGCCAAACTTGGCACAGTTGCCATCACCCAGGACCTTAGCCTCTCCACCCACCCTCAACAAACATGGGCATAAAGTGGACTTGAATGCTAGTACTTCTGTGAAAGTCTCAATAAATCAGTTACGGTTCCTTTCATCGCTCCAAAGACAATATGAAACATGAAGAAATTTTAATGAGCAAAGCAGGACAATTCAATCTGTGTATGTGTCAGATAGCTGAACACCACGCTGGGAAAATGTTGTGTAACAAGAGTTTAGACGAACCACTGGAAAATTGGTGGACCAAGAGTACAGGTGAACACCTGGAAACATTTGTTTAGCAAGAGTATAGGCGACACCCAAAAAAGTAAAATAGTTTGCTAAGAGTAAAAGCGAAGCCCTGAAAAAATTGTGTACCTAGTATCAGGGTAAAATTTCTAAGTACAGCACCAATCGGGCCCACCCCACTTTCCCCGTTGCCGGCGGTAAGAAGAGACACCACACAGGGATCTGGTATCATTCCTCACACGGGACATGGCTGCGCTGTGCCGACGTGCTTTATTACAGATTACATGAGATCTTATACCCTTTGTCCCCTCACCAACAAGGGGTGATGGGCTTATAACCATATATGGGCAGTCCGGATTTTCGGCCTGAGACAGTGAAAATTATGTACATGGTTGAACATCTTGATACGGCACTTCTGGGAAAACGGCCAAGTACATGCGGCCTTCATGTCTGGTTCTTCTTTGCTGTGTTTAAGATACATTTTGTTCAAGATACGTTTTTGTCTTCGCCTGGCAAGGCCTCTTGGAATATCTGATGTAAGGCGACATATAAGTTTTTTTCATTTGGAATTGAATAGAACTTGCATACAGGTATAAAGCATAAAAAAAACATATGGCAATATATATATATATATATATATATATATATATATATATATATATATATATATATATATATATCTCCTCACACAAGAGTACAGGTGTACCCCTGAAAAATGTGTTTACCCAGAGTGCAAGTGAAATCCAGGAACATTTTTTTTTAAGATAGAGCTTGTTGTTGCGTAATTTGCTAACAGAGCCTGGAGGCAGCCCTCCAAAACAAACAAAAAAAAAGATAGTTTTTACGAAGCCTTTTGACCCGCAGAAGAATTGGCTGCTCAGCGTGCTGTCATGCTGGTTTAGGAGAAGGTGGAAGAGGAGGAAGATCAGAGAAGCATACACCAAGCTACTTCCCTCTATTTTTTGGGGTGATATAGGATGCATGGGTCTTTAGTTCCAGCTTAAATAATCTTTATGCTCCGCTGCTCTCCATTGGTGGAGAAGAGAAGTCAGGGGAAATCCAGCCTTTTTGTTCATCTTAATGAGTGTAAGCCTGTTGGCGCTCTCAGTCGACAGGTGGGTACGCTTCTCCGTGATTATCCCTCCAACAACACTAAACACCCTCTCTGATAATATGCTAGCGGCAGGGCAGGCCAGCACCTCCAAGGCATACAGCGCCAGTTTGTGCCACGTGTCTATTGAACCAGTGTAAAGTGCTGACATCTAGGCCTAATTCACCGCCCACAGAGACTGGTAGATATGAGAGGCTCAATGCAGTGCTAGAAAAAAATTAAAGCAGTATAAAGCACTGAAATCTATTCCTAATCCACCACCCACAGAGACTTGTAAATTTGAGAGGCCTTGAGCTGGGCCAGAAAAAAATAACCCACTGTATAGCGTGATAACTAGGGCTAATTCAAAGCACACAGAGACTAATAGATACAGTATGCTCCAATACATCAACAACACTTAGTCCCCCCCCCCCAAAAAAAAACAAAAAAACAAAAACAAAAAAACTAAATATAAACCCCTAGTAGTACACAGCATAAAACCTCTAACAGTGGGCAGAATACAGCTGGGATGCACGTACACACACACACACACACACACACACACACACAACAATTTTTACTTTGGTCAAACCCTTATTAGCAAGGCACATCTTAGCTAAGCACAACACTACCTGCAACCAAGGACAATCACTGCCTGCAGGTGACACTGCTGCCTCTTCTCCTGGGTTACATGCTGCCCAACCCAACGCACACTGCACTCCTGCGTCCACAGCGCACACAAAAGTTTCCCTGTGCAGCCTTCAGCTGCCCTCATGCCACACGCTTGCTTCATAGCTACACCACCGTCATGTCTATTTATAAGTGCATCTGAGATGAGAAGGAACTGGGGGCACAAACTGCAGAGGGTTGGCAGGGTCAGGCAGCAACCCTTTTTGAAGGGAGGGGGGGTGCATTGATGAGAATTGATGATAAATTGACGTACGATCATCATTCCAATTTCGTGCCACCTCTATCGCAAAATTGTCAGGAGCTGCAAACGTGGGCATAAAGGGGACTCAGGTGCCAGCCCAGCACTTCGCACTTCTACACATTTCCACAATGCAGCAATACCCTGTGTGGGAAGTATGTGAGCAGGCCCTGGGTCAGGCTTGGTCCCAGACTCCATTTTGTGTGACCCAAGGTACCGCCAATGACATAGCAGTGGGGACTCCATGTGTCCACACACTACTCATTGTGTTTGGGTGTCGGGTACCTCATCGACAACGCAAGGGGAAAGCCATCTGCACTCTGCACCCTACCCAAGTCAGTCAGTGTCTTTGTGCCAGACAGGTAAATCACCGCTATGGGAAGTCTGTGTGCACCCAAAGCATAGGTGAGTCCAAAGAATCCCAAGACATGAACCATGAAGAAATCAGAGTGCCAAACATGGCAGACTTTCACTGCACCGAGGACATAGGCCTCTGCACAAACCCTCATCAATCGTGGGCATAGAGCAGACTCTGATGCTAGTACAGCAGTGAACGTCTCATTTAATTTGTTGCGGTTGCTTTCACCGTTCCAAAGACTGGATTAACCAGGGCCAAGTTCCACGGGCCCAACCTGGCACAGTTGCATTTCCATCATGACATAGGCCTCTGCACAAACCCTCAGCAATGGCGGGCATACAGCGGACTTCAATGCTAGTGCAGCTGTGAACGTCTTATTTGTGCAGTATCACTCCTCTTGTTTGGCCCAAACCAGTGCCGCGGATAACTGTGGTAACGCAAGAGAAAATACATGTTGGCCTCAGCCCACAATTCATGCCCTAGTCAGTCAGAGTTTTGGGGCCAGATAGGTAAAACACTGTGATGGGAGGACTTTGTGCACCAATAGTATAGACAGATCCCTGTAACATTCCAGTAGCAAAGTTATAGGCAGACCCCTGTAACATTCCAGTAGCAAAGGTATAGGCAGACCCCTGTAACATTTCTGTAGCAGCAGTATTGGCAGACCCCTGTAACATTTCTGTAGCAGAAGTATAGGCGGACCCCTGAAACATTTCTGTAGCAGCAGTATAGGCAGACCACAGTACCATTTCTGTAGCAGAAGTATAGGCAGACCTCAGTAACATTTCTGTAGCAGAAGTATAGGCGGACCCCTGAAACATTTCTGTAGTAACAGTATAGGCAGACCACAGTACCATTTCTGTAGTAATAGTATAGGCAGACCACAGTACCATTTCTGTAGTAATAGTATAGGCAGACCTCAGAAACATTTCTGTAGCAGATATATAGGCGGACCCCTGAAACATTGGTGTACCATTAGTGTTGGCGAAGTCCGGAAAAAAAAAAAGGTAGATAACAGTATAGGCGAAGGCTAGAAAAAATAGTGTAACACGAGTACAAGTGAAACTCTGAAAATGTATCAACCAAGAGGGCAGGTGAAACCCAGAAATATATATATTTTTTTTCCATTTGTTCTTTATTGCATTTTTTAAAAAACACTTACAGGACATACATTAAATATACGTGTGACTGCACATGAATTTAGTAGGTCATACTTGATTACAATGGAGCAAATTGTTGTTTAATAGCTTCACTTTTGTAATAGCCTTGTAGAGTCCATGTCTATATCCTGTGTAAAAAAAGCGAATTTTAGACATTTTAAACCACGAACAAAACTGATCATGTGTATTTTTACTTAGTATTAGATGCTTTTATATATATATATATATATATATATATATATATATATATATATATATATATATATATATATATATATATATATATATTAGAGATGAGCGAACACCAAAATGTTCGTGTGTTCGTTATTCGGAACGAACTTCCCGCGATGCTCGAGGGTTCGTTTCGAACAACGAACCCCATTGAAGTCAATGGGCGACCAGAGCATTTTTGTATTTCGCCGATGCTCGCTAAGGTTTTCATGTGTGAAAATCTGGGCAATTCAAGAAAGTGATGGGAATGACACAGAAACGGATAGGGCAGGCGAGGGGCTACATGTTGGGCTGCATCTCAAGTTCACAGGTCCCACTATTAAGCCACAATACCGGCAAGAGTGCCCCCCCCCCTCCCAACAACTTTTACTTCTGAAAAGCCCTCATTAGCATGGCATACCTTTGCTAAGCACCACACTAGCTACAACAAAGCACAATCACTGCCTGGATGACACTCCGCTGCCACTTCTCCTGGGTTACATGCTGACCAACCGCCCCCCCCCCCTCCCCCCCACAGCGCACACCAAAGTGTCCCTGCGCAGCCTTCAGCTGCCCTCATGCCACACCACCCTCATGTCTATTTAGAAGTGCGTCTGCCATGAGGAGGAACCGCAGGCACACACTGCAGAGGGTTGGCACGGCTAGGCAGCGACCCTCTTTAAAAGGGGTGGGGCGATAGCCCACAATGCTGTACAGAAGCAATGAGAAATAGAATCCTGTGCCACCACCATCAGGAGCTGCACACGTAGGCATAGCAATGGGGAACCTATGTGCCACACACTATTCATTCTGTCAAGGTGTCTGCATGCCCCAGTTAGACCGGGCTTTTTAATTCATAGACACAGGCAGGTACAACTCCCTATTGTGAAGTCCCTGTGGACCGACAGCATGGGTGGGTGCCAGGAAGCCACCGGCGGTACATAGAAATATCCCATTGCATTGCCCAACACAGCTGAGGTAGCAATGTCGTGCGTAATACAGGTGGGCTTCGGCCCACACTGCATGCCCCAGTCAGACTGGGGTTCTTTACAAGTGTACAGATGTGTTAAAAACTCTGTGTGCACCTACAGCATGGGTGGCTCCCTGGAACCCACCGGCGGTACACAAAAATATCCCATTGCATTGCCCAACACAGCTGAGGTAGTAATGTCGAGCATAATGCAGGTGGGCATCGGCCCACACTGCATGCCCCAGTCAGACTGGGGTTCTTTAGAAGTGGACACATGTAGGTTAAACTCCCTGTGGACCCACTGCCTGGGTGGGTGCCAGGAAGCCACCGGCGGTACATAGAAATATCCCATTGCATTGCCCAACACAGCTGAGGTAGTAATGTCGTGCGTAATACAGGTGGGCTTCGGCCCACACTGCATGCCCCAGTCAGACTGGGGTTCTTTAGAAGTGTACAGATGTATTAAAAACTCCGTGTGCACCTACAGCATGGGTGGCTCCCTGGAACCCACCGGCGGTACATAAAAATATCCCATTGCATTGCCCAACACAGCTGAGGTAGTAATGTTGTGCTTAACCCTTTCCAATCCAATTTGTATATGGTTTTCCTAGGGGGCTTACTCTTTTTCTGCCGTTATACAACGGCGCTATATGCTGGCTAAAGCCAGTACTGCATGAGCTGACACGTAGGATAGGCTCCGACAGCAGAGAGGCTGGCAATATACAGTAAGAGAACCCCGACGGACGTCTACCAACAACGGAGCTGTACAGCCTTAAACCCTAATGTCTTCACAGGTCACACAGTGGACTGGAAAGGGTTAATGCAGGTGGGTTTCGGCCCACACTGCATGCCCCAGTCAGACTGGGTTTCTTTATAAGTGGAAACAGATGCATTTATAATTCCCTGTGGACCCACAGCATGGGTGGGTGCCAGGAAGCCACCGGCGGTACATAGAAATATCCCATTGCATTGCCCAACACAGCTGAGGTAGTAATGTCGTGCATAATGCAGGTGGGCTTCGGCCCACACTGCATGCCCCAGTCAGACTGGGGTTCTTTAGAAGTGGACAGATGTATTAAAAACTCCGTGTGCACCTACAGCATGGGTGGCTCCCTGGAACCCACCGGCGGTACATAAAAATATCCCATTGCATTGCCCAACACAGCGGATGTAACGTCAGCTGTAATGCAGGTGGGCTAAAAATTCATTTGATTACACTGTAGGCGAGGGCCCACAAAAATTGCTGTATCAACAGTACTAATGTACATCCCAAAAATTGGCCATGGCCAGCCAAGAGGGCAGGTGAAACCCATTAATCGCTTTGGTTAATGTGGCTTAAGTTGTAACTAGGCCTGAAGGCAGCCCAGTGTAACGAAAAATTGGTTCAAGTTAAAGTTCCAACGCTTTTAAGCGCATTGAAACTTATAAAAATTGTTCAGAAAAATTATTTGAGTGAGCCTTGTGGCCCTAAGAAAAATTGCCCGTTCAGCGTGATTACGTGAGGTTTCAGGAGTAGGAGCAGGAGGAGGAGGAGGAGGAATATTAGACACAGATTGATGAAGCAGAAATGTCCCCGTTTTGGATGGTGAGAGAGAACGTAGCTTCCATCCGCGGGTGCAGCCTACGTATTGCTTACGTATCGCTGCTGTCCGCTGGTGGAGAACAGAAGTCTGGGGAAATCCAGGCTTTGTTCATCTTGATGAGTGTTAGCCTGTCGGCACTGTCGGTTGACAGGTGGCTACGCTTATCTGTGATGATTCCCCCAGCCGCACTAAACACCCTCTCCGACAAGACGCTAGCCGCAGGACAAGCAAGCACCTCCAGGGCATACAGCGCTAGTTCAGGCCACGTGTCCAGCTTCGACACCCAGTAGTTGTAGGGGGCAGAGGCGTCACCAAGGATGGTCGTGCGATCCGCTACGTACTCCCTCACCATCCTTTTACAGTGCTCCCGCCGACTCAGCCGTGACTGGGGAGCGGTGACACAGTCTTGGTGGGGAGCCATAAAGCTGGCCAGGCCCTTAAAGACTGTTGCACTGCCTGGGATGTACATGCTGCTCGATCTACGCACATCCCCTGCTACCTTGCCCTCGGTACTGCGCCTTCTGCCACTAGCGCTGTCGGCTGGGAATTTTACCATCAGCTTGTCCGCAAGGGTCCTGTGGTATAGCAACACTCTCAAACCCCTTTCCTCTTCGGGAATCAGAGTGGGCAGGTTATCCTTATACCGTGGATCGAGCAGTGTGTACACCCAGTAATCCGTCGTGGCCAGAATGCGTGCAACGCGAGGGTCACGAGAAAGGCATCCTAACATGAAGTCAGCCATGTGTGCCAGGGTACCTGTACGCATCACATGGCTGTCTTCACTAGGAAGATCACTTTCAGGATCCTCCTCCTCCTCCTCAGGCCATACACGCTGAAAGGATGACAGGCAATCAGCCGGTGTACCGTCAGCAGCGGCCCAAGCTGTCTCTTCCCCCTCCTCCTCATCCTCCTCATGCTCCTCCTCCTCCTCCTGTACGCGCTGAGAAATAGACAGGAGGGTGCCCTGACTATCCAGCGGCATACTGTCTTCCCCCGCCCCCGTTTCCGAGCGCAAAGCAGCTGCCTTTATGGTTTGCAGGGAATTTCTCAAGATGCATAGCAGAGGAATGGTGACGCTAATGATTGTAGCATCGCCGCTCACCACCTGGGTAGACTCCTCAAAATTACCAAGGACATGGCAGATGTCTGCCAACCAGGCCCACTCTTCTGAAAGGAATTGAGGAGGCTGACTCCCACTGCGCCGCCCATGTTGGAGTTGGTATTCGACTATAGCTCTACGTTGTTCATAGAGCCTGGCCAACATGTGGAGCGTAGAGTTCCACCGTGTGGGCACGTCGCACAGCAGTCGGTGCACTGGCAGCTTAAAGTGATGTTGCAGGGTGCGCAGGGTGGCAGCGTCTGTGTGGGACTTGCGAAAATGTGCGCAGAGCCAGCGCGCCTTTACGAGCAGGTCTGACAAGCGTGGGTAGCTTTTCAGAAACCGCTGAACCACCAAATTAAAGACGTGGGCCAGGCATGGCACGTGCGTGAGGCTGCCGAGCTGCAGAGCCGCCACCAGGTTACGGCCGTTGTCACACACGAGCATGCCCGGTTGGAGGCTCAGCGGCGCAAGCCAGCGGTCGGTCTGCTGTGTCAGACCCTGCAGCAGTTCGTGGGCCGTGTGCCTCTTATCGCCTAAGCTGAGTAGTTTCAGCACGGCCTGCTGACGCTTGCCCACCGCTGTGCTGCCACACCGCGCGACACCGACTGCTGGCGACATGCTGCTGCTAACACATCTTGATTGCGAGACAGAGGAGGAGGAGGAGGAGGAGGAGGAGGGTGCTTTAGTGGAGGAAGCATACACCTCCGCAGATACCACCACCGAGCTGGGGCCCGCAATTCTGGGGGTGGGTAGGACGTGAGCGGTCCCAGGCTCTGACTCTGTCCCAGCCTCCACTAAATTCACCCAATGTGCCGTCAGGGAGATGTAGTGGCCCTGCCCGCCTGTGCTTGTCCACGTGTCCGTAGTTAAGTGGACCGTGGCAGTAACCGCGTTGGTGAGGGCGCGTACAATGTTGCGGGAGACGTGGTCGTGCAGGGCTGGGACGGCACATCGGGAAAAGTAGTGGCGACTGGGAACTGAGTAGCGCGGGGCCGCCGCCTCCATGATACTTTTGAAGGACTCCGTTTCCACAACCCTATACGGCAGCATCTCAAGGCTGATGAATTTTGCTATGCGGACGGTTAACGTTTGAGCGTGCGGGTGCGTGGCGGCGTACTTGCGCTTGCGCTCCAACAGTTGCGCAAGCGACGGCTGGACGGTGCGCTGAACTACACTGCTGGATGGGGCCGAGGACAGCGGAGGTGAGGGTGTGGGTGCAGGCCAGGAGACGGTAGTGCCTGTGTCCTGAGAGGGGGGTTGCATCTCAGTGGCAGGTTGGGGCACAGGGGGAGAGGCAGGGGTGCAAACCGGAGGCGCTGAACGGCCTTCGTCCCACCTTGCGGGGTGCTTGGCCATCATATGTCTGCGCATGGTGGTGGTGGTGAGGCTGTTGGTGTTTGCTCCCCGGCTGAGCTTTGCGCGACAAAGGTTGCACACCACTGTTCGTCGGTCGTCAGGCGTCTCTGTGAAAAACTGCCAGACCTTAGAGCACCTCGGCCTCTGCAGGGTGGCATGGCGCGAGGGGGCGCTTTGGGAAACACTTGGTGGATTATTCGGTCTGGCCCTGCCTCTACCCCTGGCCACCGCACTGCCTCTTGCAACCTGCCCTGCTGATGCCCTTGACTCCCCCTCTGAAGACCTGTCCTCCTGAGTAAGCGTTGCACACCAGGTGGGGTCAGTCACCTCATCGTCCTGCTGCTCTTCCTCCGAATCCTCTGTGCGCTGCTCCCTCGGACTTACTGCCCTTACTACTACCTCACTGCAAGACAACTGTGTCTGATCGTCATCGTCCTCCTCACCCACAGAAAGTTGTTGAGACAGTTGGCGGAAGTCCCCAGCCTCTTCCCCCGGACCCCGGGAACGTTCGAATGGTTGGGCATCAGTGACGATAAACTCCTCTGGTGGGAGAGGAACCGCTGCTGCCCAATCTAAGCAGGGGCCCGAGAACAGTTCCTGGGAGTGTTCCCGCTCCTGAGCAGGTGTTATTGTAGTGGAGTGAGGAGGCTGGGAGGAAGGAGGAGCAGCAGACAGAGGATTCGGATTGGCAGCAGTGGACGGCGCAGAACTGCGGGTAGACGATAGGTTGCTCGAAGCACTTTCTGCCATCCAGGACAGGACCTGCTCACACTGCTCATTTTCTAATAACCGTCTCCCGCGTGGACCCATTAATTGGGCGATGAATGTGGGGACACCAGAAACGTGCCTCTCTCCTAATCGCGCAGCAGTCGGCTGCGACACACCTGGATCAGGAGCTTGGCCTGTGCCCACACCCTGACTTGGCCCTCCGCGTCCTCGGCCGCGTCCACGTCCTCTAGGCCTACCCCTACCCCTCAGCATGCTGTATTACCAGTGATTTGATTTCACAGGCAGCTAATAAATTGGCGCAAGACTGCAGGCCAAATATAATTTTTTCCCTTTTTTGAAAACGAAAGGCCCCACTGCCTCTAGTGAATGAATAATCTAAGTTTAATAACTGTGCTGTTTTCCTGCTAATGTGTCACAGAACGTGAGGGTAGCAGAGCTATTAACTGTGGCAGAGCAGGTATTTTTTTTCCCAATTAAGGAAAGCAAATGGCGAAGCCAGGAGTAAAACGTAGCTGGGTGCGTATGATTTTTACAGGTTGCACACGCAGCAGACACGTGTCCACCGGTGTTAGTACGGACAGAGGCAGGACAAATAGAATTATTTTCCGTTTTTTTGCACCAAAAGGCAGCACTGCGTATATTCTATGAACATGAGAAGTTTAATAACTGTGCTGTTTTCCTGCTAATGTGTCACAGAACGTGAGGGTAGCAGAGTTATTAACTGTGGCAGAGCAGGTATTTTTTTTCCCAATTAAGGAAAGCAAATGGCGAAGCCAGGAGTAAAACGTAGCTGGGTGCGTATGATTTTTACAGGTTGCACACGCAGCCGACACGTGTCCACCGGCGTTAGTACGGACAGAGGCAGGACAAATAGAATTATTTTCACTTGTTTTACAAGCAAAAGGCAGCACTGCGTATATTCAATGAATAATAACTGTGTTGTGGCCCTGCCTATACAATTCTTTCCCTGCAGTATCAATGGAGGGTGGAATACTCTGCAGAGGCGATTTTGAGAAGCAAAAAAGAAATGCAGCACAGCTAACAGCAGCCTGGACAGTACTGCACACGGTTAAATATGGCCCTAGAAAGGACCGTTGAGGTTCTTGAAGGCTACACTCACTCCTAACACTCTCCCTGCCTATGCAGCACTTCTGTCCCTAATGCCGGGTGCAACGCTCTGCAGAGCCGATTTTGAGAAAAAAAAAATGGCACTGCTAACAGCAGCCAACACACAGCTATCAGTGGCCCTAATAAGGACCTTTGGGGGGTCTTGAAGCCTACACTAACTACCAATTCTTTCCCTACAGCAGCTCCGGTACAAACAGCACTGTCCCTCACTAACTCACACGGCATCTGAGCCGAACCGCGGGAGGGGCCAACTTTTATGTTCGGGTGACACCTGATCTTCCCAGCCACTCACAGCAGGGGGGTGGTATAGGGCTTGAACGTCACAGGGGGAAGTTGTAATGCCTTCCCTGTCTTTCAATTGGCCAAAAAAAGCGCGCTAACGTCTCAGGGAAGGAAGTGAAAGTAACCAGAACACCGCATGGTGTTCGTTACGAATAACGAACATCCCGAACACCCTAATATCCGCACGAATATCAAGCTCGGAAGAACACGTTCGCTCATCTCTAATATATATATATATATGTATATATATATATATATATATATATATATATATATATATATATATATATATATATATATATATATATACACACATATACACATACATACATATACACACACACACATATACACATGCATACATATGTACACACATATACACATACATACATATATACACACATATACACATACATACATATATACACACATATGCACATACATGCACACACATATATATATATATATATATATATATATATATATACATATATACACACATATACACATACATACATACATACACACATTTTTATTTTTTCCTTCGTTCCTAACTTATAACAAGAGAGAAAAAAAAAAACGTTAGTGGTACAGTAGGGTGGGGGTTAAAGGGAATATGGTGTCAGCTTTTAATCATTAAGTAGGGTAGTTTTGTAACCATGGGTTCCATTTATTTCGGTATTTAGCATAGCTTCCATTTTTTAGGGCATATCATTTTTCATATGTAATATGGTCCGCGATTGTCTGTTTTAGTTCCAAAATGTTCGGAGCTTTGGCGGATTTCCACTTCCTTGACACCAATAATTTGGCGGTTAGGAGTATGTGGCCTGTCAGACTTTTCATTGAATTGGGGATATGTTTATTGTCTAGCAAAAGGATGGCTAACTCAGGAGATTTGGGAATATATATTTTTGTGATCTTTCTCAGTATGGAAAAAAACTTCGTCCCAAAAGCCTAGGAGTTTTGGGCAACTCCAAAATATGTGACATAGGTTGCCTATGTGGCCACAATGTCTCCAACAATGATTGTCTGAGTCTGTAAAGGCCCTAGCCATCGCCACTGGAGTGAAGTACCATCTAGTTAAGACCTTGATATGCACCTCGATCGTATTGGAGTTGATAGTTGCTTTATTGGCCCATGTGAAGGCCGAGAGCCACCTGTCTGGTGTGAATCTCTTTCCTATGTCCCTCTCCCAGTTGAGAATGTGAGCACGTTTTATGTTTCTCATGTCTCCAGAGAGCATGTCGTAGCAGACTCTCACCAGGGAGCGGGAGGTCGGAGAAGGATTGTTAAAGACTCTCAGCATGTCGTCTGTGAACTTCACTTTCCAGAGTTGGGCGGACTGTAATAAGGACCACACTTCAAGGTATTTAAATGCATCTCTTGAAGAGAGATTGAATTTTCTATCAGGATTTGGAAAGGCAGTATGTCATCATCTAGCAGCACATCCCCCAGATTTAGTATTCCCCTCTCCATCCGCGACCCCAAGTGTAGGTTGGGGATAAGAAACTCGAGAGTAGAAATTGGGATACATTCCATAGTTTTCACCGTGTGAGGGCTGGTGTTCCGAGCCAGCCAATTCCAGGATTCTAATGAAGCTTGTATAGGTGGGGAAATAGACTGTAGATTATGGATCGGCGGCACAGACGAGGAGAGAGAGGATACGAGGGAGGCCAAGAGAAGAGAGCGGATGGGCCTGTCATTGATTAATTGGGTCTCAACTTAAAGCCAGCTTGGACCCGGCCTTGGTTTCAGCCAATGTCTGGTTTGATTAACATTAGTCGCGTGGAGGTAAGACCATAAATTCGGCACTCCCAGGCCTCCCTGCTTCCTGTTAAGGTAGAGTATAGGAGCGGCGACTCTTGGTCTTTTCCCCTTCCATATGAAGTTAGATAATTGTTTTTTGAAATTTTGAGATTTCAGATCTAGAGATCGGAAGGGTAATTGTTCGAAAAAGATATAGGATTTTAGGTAGAATCAGCATCTTGTAGAGCGTAACTCTGCCCATCCACGACGGCTCTTTGGTCGCCAGGGACTCTAGCTCCGTTTGAAGGTTAACTAACAAGGGTATCAAGTTTGCTGGGATAATATTAGCCAGCGGGGTGCATAATTTTATTCCCTGGTATGGGATGGTATTTTTTCCCCATTGGAAAGGGAACTCCTTTTGGATAGTGATTTTTAGGGGGTTGTCTATGTTAATGGGGAGTATCTGGGTTTTGTCTATGTTTAATTTGTAGTATGAATTTTTGCTAAATTCTTGGATTGTATTGCTAACTTCTCTTAGAGATGTTATGGGATCTGTAAGGAGGAGCAGGACATCATCCGCAAACAGACTTATTTTGTGCTGTCTAGCGCCAGCAGGGATCCCCCTGATGTTTGTATTGAGCCTAATATTCTCCGCCAGAGGTTCCATAACTAGCGTGAATAGCAATGGAGATAGCGGGCACCCTTGTCGGGTGCCGTTAGTGATTTGGAAGGGTTTTGAGAGGACCCCATCCACTAGAACCCTGGCGGAGGGGGAGCCATAGAGAGCTCGAATGGCCCTGAGAATATTTCCCTGGAAACCAAATTTCTCCAAGGAGGCGAAGGCGAACCCTCAATGTAGCCTATCAAAGGCTTTTTCGGCGTCTAAAGCCAAAAGGATTGTTGGGGTATGATTCGCCTTTGCCATTGCCATAAGATTCAGTACTCTTCTGGTGCCGTCCGACGCCTGCCTACCTCTCGTAAACCCGACCTGGTCGCTATGAATAATCTGTGGAAGGATTTTTAGTAGGCGTTGGGCTAATACTTTTGAATATATTTTTGTATCGCAATTTAACAATGAAATTGGCCTAAAGTTTGCTGGAGAATTCAGGGTTTTTCCCTGTTTAGGAATTGTGACCAAAGTGGCTCTCAACATTTCCTCCAGTAGGCTACCACTGAGCATTGCTTTGTTGAATGTTTCGGCTAGACAAGGGGCCAGGTCCGGAGCGAAGTCTCTATAATATTCATTTGAAAAACCGTCCGGGCCTGGAGCCTTGTGTGCTTTCAGTATCTTAATTGTTTCCAAGATCTCCGCAGGAGAGATAGGGGTGTTTAATGACTTTAGTTGGTCCTCAGCGACAGTAGGGAGAGTTATTTTCCCCAGGAAATTATTGATTTGCTGGATATCTGGTTGAGGGGTGGAGCCATCTTTATTCAAATTGTACAGATTGGAATAGAACAGACTGAATTCATCCGCTATTTTTTGTGGATGTATTATTTTCGTTCCCGATCCATCCTGCCTTACCAGATAAGGAATTTTGGATGGTGACTGGCGTTGTTTCATTATCCTAGCCATTACTCTAGAAGGCTTATTATACGCTGTGTAATAATTCATTTTTGAGAAATTTAGAGTTTTGACGTAGTCTTCTATTAATTCTTGGCGAAGTTTATGGCGTAGATACATTAGTTCCCTGTGGAGCCCAATTGAGGGGGAGATTTGAATTTTTTGCTCAGTATTAGCAATTTGTGCTAGGATATTGTTTATTTGGAGTTGTTTCTTTTTTTTATATTGAGAGCTAATCTTAATCATTATGCCCCTCATGTATGCCTTGTGGGCACACCATGTGGAGAGGACATCTGTGTCTGGGTTCCTGTTAAACAAGAAGTATTCTGTCAGGGATTCTTTGATCAGCTTATTAAATTCAGGGATCCTCATGAGGGAGATATTGTTTCTCCAGTTCCCAGGTGGGCGGAGAGGATTGGATGTCTCAAACGTAAGATATATAGGGGAGTGGTCTGACCATGTAGTCTTACCAATGTCTGCACTTCTAACTCCCGCTAATGTCAATTTGTCCACCAAGCATAGGTCGATCCTTGAGAAGGATCTATGGCGAGGGGAGTAAAAGGTATACTCCCTAGATGTGGAGTTGAGACATCTATAAGAGTCGAACAGTGCTCGTTTGTGAAGCCATGGGGCGAGGGTGGGTGATAGTCTATTGGCGGTGCTGGTTGAGTCAAGTTGTTTGTCAGGGATGATATTGAAGTCGCCGCATATGATAAGTTTGCCTTTTTGGACTTTATGTACTTTTTTTAAGGATCTTGCTTAAAAACGAGATCTGCGAGGAATTAGTGGCATATATGTTTACTAGAGTCATTTGTACCTCGTTAAATAGACCTACTAAGATAACATATCTACCCTGGGGGTCTATGATCTTTTCGGTGAGATCTATATCTATGGTTTCTTTAATTGCAGTTATAACCCCCGCTCTCTTCTTCTCAGCGCAGGATAAAAAGATATTGGGACATGTCTTGTGGAGAAAGGGAGGATGTGCTGCCGCGACGAAATGTGATTCCTGGAGACATATGATGTCGACCTTTTCATGCATCACATCTCTCCAGACTGCTGACCTCTTATAGGGAGAGTTAAGCCCTTTTGCATTGAGTGAAGATATTTTTAACACCATTTTTTAGGAAGCTGCTGAGTGTTGTACTTATGGAACCTTGGATTTTTGCTGACTGTTGTTGGGTTGGGGAAGGGAAAGACAACATGAACAATCATAACAGAGATAGCTGGCCACAAACGCCAACTAGTATGGCCAGATATACAACTGTTTCTGGATGCGGTGTTTAATAGCCAGAAAATTGTTGGGAACAGCTGCCCATATTGAGCTGTTCTCGCAGGTTTGTGATCCTGCGTGGTTATGGGGGGGTAAAAAGTTCGCCCGACGGGAGAGAGAAATAAGCCTCCAGGTTTTGCGGGGGAATATATAAATCAGCGAGGTGAGCGAGGTTGCGTATTCTCTCCTGAACGCTCTAGCGGACGATGAGCGGCAGATTTATTTTGGGGTTCTTCGGTGAGCTGAAAGCCCCACGAGATGAGGGTTTTTTCGCCTTCTTCTGGCTTGTTAAATACATATGTAGTGCCTTCTTTGTGGAGTATAAGTTTGGTGGGGTGGCCCCATTTGTAAGGAATTTTTTTCTTTCCTGAGGGATGAGGTTATACGGAAGAAGGATTTCCTATGGTAGCGGCGGATAGGTCCACAAATAATTTAATATTTGAGAACTGTGGAGGTAGATCAGTCATTTTGCGGGAGGCAAACATGAGTGCCTCTTTGATGTGATAGAAATGGATCTGCGCTATGACATCACGTGGGACATTGTCGTGAAGGAATTTCGGTTTCTGCAGACGGTGTGCCCTATCAATTATGAGTTCCTGATCTGGAGTAGAAGGCAGGAGTTTTTTCATTAATTGCACCAGAAAGTCCTTCAAATCTGCTGGGCTGACTTTTTCTGGGATGCCCCTAAATTTTACATTATTGCGTCTGTTGCGATCTTCCAGATCCGCCATCTTAACTTTAATTTGGTCTACCTCCTCCTCCAGAGAGTAGTGTGCATCAATCAGGGAGTTGTGAGATTTAGTTAATTCCTCCATTTAATTGTCTATATGGGAGGTTCTTTCCTCAATCTCATTTATGGTGGAGCTGAATGATGACGAGAATGTGTGGAGATCTTCTCTTATAGTGCTCCTTAGAGCGAGCATCATCTCCTTTATAAAGGCCTCCGACGCAGGTTGGTCTGATGTTGGGACCATTTCTAAAAATTCTGCGGTATTGGGTGGGGGCAAAGATATTTTTATTGCCTCCGCTAGCCTCTGTCTCCCCTTTTCAGGGCTAGCTGAGGGTGAACGACTGTCCTCTGAGTGTGACATGTGGCTGGGCGCCATCTTGGCTGGGAGAGTGGGGCTGCGTGTGATGGCTGCCGATGTCTCACTCACCTCTCCCAGGATTAGAAGTCGGCATGCATCCCTCCGGTCGGTGTTGGGACTCTCTGCTGATGAAGCTTGCCTCTGGGGAGAGCCGATAGCAGCATTGCTAGGTTCGCCCGAGGAGGGGGGGGGAGCGCTGTCGCCGGAGCTCTTCTGCCTCTGCGGGCAGAGAAGAAGTCGGGAAGAGGCTGCGGGGGCGCCTTTGAAGGCTTGCGTCGTCCCGACAGGAGGTTCAGGTACGTCTTTGTGGCGGAGGGAAGTCCCGCTGGTGCTTTTCTAATTGCTGTGGAGGTTTATATCAGAGTGGTGCTCAAAGGATGGCGTACGTCTTTGTCCGCAGTCAGGCCACGCCCCCCAAATATTTTTTTTTAAAGATACAGCTCGCTATTGCTTAATTTTCAACATAGCCTGGAGGCAGCCCCGTGGGGAAAAAATGGTTTCTGGTAAAGTATCAATACGTTTGAAACTTTGAACAATTGTAAAAAAAAAAAAAAAAGTAAGCAGAGCCTTTTGGGCCACAGAAAAATTGGCAGTTCAGCATGATGACATGTTGTTTCAGGGGGAGGAGTAGGAGGAGGAGGACTAATATCCAAGAGTGATTGACAAAGTTAATCCCCCCCTTTTTTTTCTGGTGATAGGGAATGCTTATTTATCCGGCTGCAGCGAAAATAATCTTTAGGTACTGCTGCTTTCCGCCGGTGGAGAAGAGAAGTCTGGGGGAATCAAGGCTTTGTTCATCTTTATGAGTGTATGCATGTCGGCACTGGCAGTTGACAGGCGGGTACGCTTGTCCGTGATGATTCCCCCAGCTGCACGAAACACCCTCTCTGACAAGATGCTAGCGGCAGGGCAAGCCAGCACCTCCAGGGCGTACGGCGCAAGTTCGTGCCACGTGTTCAGCTTTGCCACCCAATAGTTGCATGAAGCAAAGGCATCACATAGAGCGGTGGTACGATCAGCTACGTACTCCCTCACCATCTTTTTACAGTGCTCCCTCCGACTTAGCCTTGACTGGGGAGTGGTGACACAGTCTTGCTGGGGAGCCATAAAGCTGGACAAGGCCTTGGAGAGTGTTCCCCTGCCGGTGCTGTACATGCTGCCTGATCTCTGCGCCTCCCCTGCTACTTGGCCCTCGGAACTGCGCCTTCTGCCGCTAGCGGTCTGAGATGGGAAGTTTACCATCAGTTTGTCCACCAGGGCCCTGTGGTATAGCATCACTTTTGAACCCCTTTCCTCTTCGGGAATGAGAGTGGAAAGGTTCTCCTTATACCTTGGGTCGAGCAGTGTGTACACCCAGTAATCCGTAGTGGCCAGAATGCGTCTAACACGAGGGTCACGAGAAAGGCATCCTAACATGAAGTCAGCCATGTGTGCCAGGGTACCTGTATGTAACCCATCGCTGTCCTCACTAGGAAGATCACTTTCTGGATCATCCTTCTCCTCCTCGTCCACAGGCCATACACCCTGAACAGATGAGAGGCAAGCAGGATGGGTACCCTCTGCAGTGTGCCCAGCTGTCTCTTCCCCCTCCTCCTCCTGAGGCTCCTCCCCCTCCTCCTCCACCTCCAAAACGCGCTGAGATATAGACATGAGGGTGCTCTGACTATCCAGCGACGTACTGTCTTCCCCTGTTTCCTGTTCCGACCGCAAAGCGCCAGCCTTTATGTTTTGCAAGGCACTTCCCAACAGGCATAACAGAGGAATGGTGATGCTAATGATTGCAGCCTCGCCGCTCACCATCTGGGTAGACTCCTCAAAGTTTCCAAGGACCTGGCAGATGTCTGCCAACCAGGCCCACTCCTCAGTAAAGAATTGGGGAGGCTGACTCCCACTATGCTGCCCATGTTGGAGTTGGTATTCCACTATTGCTCTACACTGCTCATAGAGCCTGGCCAACATGTGCAGTCTAGAATTCCACCGTGTGGGCACGTCGCACAGCAGTCAGTGCTCTGGCAGATTAAACCGATGTTGCAGGGTCCTCAGGGTGGCAGCGTCCATGGTGGACTTGCGGAAATGTGCGCAGACGCGGCACACCTTGCCGAGCAGGTCAGGCAAGTGAGGCTAGTTTTTAAGAAACCGCTGAACCACCAGATTGAAGATGTGGGCCAGGCATGGCACGTGTGTGAGGCTGCCGAGCTGCAGAGCCGCCACCAGGTTACGGCCGTTGTCATACACGACCATGCCCGGTTGGAGGCTCAGCGGCGAAAGCCAGAGGTCGGTCTGCTCTGTCAGACCCTGCAACAGTTCGGGGCCCGTGTGTCTCTTGTCACCTAGGCAGAATAGTTTCAGCACGGCCTGCTGACACTTGCCCACCGCTGTGCTGCCGCGCACACCGACTGCTGGCGACGTGCTGCTCACACTTCTTAATTGAGAGGTAGAATTTGCGTAGAAGGAGGAGGAGGGGGAGGGTTTAGAGGAGGTGGCATAGACCGCCGCAGATACCAGCACTGAGGTAGGACCCGCTATTCTGGGTGTGGGTAGGACGTGACTCGGTCCCAGCCTCCACCAAATTCACCCAATGTGCCGTCAGGGAGATATAGTGGCCCTGCCCGCCAGTACTTGTCCACGTGTCCGTGGTTAAGTGGACCTTCCCAGTAACCGTGCTGGTGAGGATGCGATTTATGTTGCGGGATACGTGCTGGTGTAGAGCTGGGACGGCACACCGGGAAAAATAGTGGCGACTGGGGATAGAGTAGCGCGTGACCGCCGCCACCATCATGTTTTTGAAAGCTTCTGTTTCCTCTAGCCTGTATGGCAGCATCTCCAGGCTGATTAATTTTGCAATGTGCACGTTTACAGCTTGTGCATACGGGTGCGTTGTGGCTGAGTTGCGCTTTTGCTCCAACGCTTGTGCTAGGGACAGCTGAACGCTGCGCTGAGAGACATTGCTGGATGGGGTGGAGGACAGTGGAGGTGAGGGTGTGGGTGCAGGCCGGGAGGCGCACGTGCCAGTATCCTGAGTTGGATCTGAGTGGCAGGTTGGGGGACGAGGCAGTGGTGTTACCCGGAGGCAGTGAACGGCCTTCGTCCCACCTTGTGGGGTGCTTGTCCAGCATATGCCTGCATATGCTAGTGGTGGTGAGGCTGGTAGTGGTCGCTCCCCGGCTGATCTTGGCGCGACACAGGTTGCACACCACTGTTCAGCGGTCGTCCACGCTCTCACTGAAAAACATCCACACCTTTGAACACCTAGCCCTCTGCACGGAGGCTTGGCGCGCGGGGGGGGGGGGGGGGGGTGCTTTGGGAATCAGTTGGGGGATTCTTCGCTCTGGCCCTGCCTCTACCTCTGGCCACTCCACTGCCTCTTCCAAGCTGTCCTGCTGCTGCACTTGCCTCCCCCTCTGAAGCCCTGTCCTCAGTAGGCTTAGCAAACCAGGTAGTGTCAGTCACCTCATCGTCCAGCTGCTCTTCCTCCGAATCCTCTGTGCGCTCCTCCCTCTGACTTACTGCCTTTACTACTACCTCACTGATAGACAACTGTGTCTCATCATCATCATCATCCTCACCCACTGAAAGCTCTTGAGACAGTTGTCGGAAGTCCCCAGCCTCATCACCCAGACCCCGGGGACTTTCCAAAGGTTGGGCATCGGTCAAGACAAACTCCTCAGGTGAGAGAGGAACCATTTTTTTCCCACTAATGGCAGGGGCCCCAGAACAGTTCCTGGGAGTCTGTCTGCTCAGAATATGTCATTTTCATGGAGTGAGGAGGCTGGGAGGAAGGATGAGTTGCAGCCAGAGGAATCAGAGTTGCAGTCCCTATCTGGGAGTAGTGGACTGCATAGAAGACTGGGTGGTCGACACATTGCTGGATGCACTTTCTGCCATCCACGACAGGACCTGCTCACACTGCTCTGTTTGTAATAAAGGTCTACCACATGGACCCATAAATTGTGATATGAAGCTGGGGACCCCAGAAACTTGCCTCTCTCCTAACCCCACAGAAGCCGGCTGTGATTCACCTGGACCAGGAACTCAGCCTGTGCCCACACCCTCACTTGCACATCCATGTTCACGTCCTCGACCCTTACACCTACTCCTCATCATGGTGGATTAAGAATAGAGCAGGGGCTAAATAAAGTACCCCGCTGTATAGCACTGGCAACCTGGCCTTAATTCACCGCACACAGAGACTTGTAGATAGCGGAGGCTCTACTGCTCGCAGAGAATTGTAGATAATAGAGGCTGTGTGGAGTGGGAGAACACTGTAAAGCCAGTGGAGAGTGCTGGTAACTGTGGCGATCTCAACCCCACCAAGCTGCATAATACTAAAATGGAATCACTACAACTCCAAGTAGCCTCCCAGTAAAATCCACACGGTCAGATGTAGCCCTAAGAAGGACCGTTGGGGTTCTTGAAGACAGGATCCTACACTACCACTGTCCCTATCTCAGCAGCACTTTCCCTATACTCTGCATAATCGACTGCAGCCCAAGATAAAAAAAGAAAAAAAAGTGCAAAACTGCTCCCAGCAGCCACAACAGTAATGCACACGGTCAGATGTGGCCCTAAGAAGGACCATTGGTGTTCTTGAAGACAGGATCCTACACTAACACTCTCCCTATAGTAGCAGCAGCACTTTCCCTATACACTCCCAGTGTGTGTCTGAGGCGAGCTGCGGGCGGGGCCGCTTTAAATATTCATCAGTCACTTGATCTCGCCAGCCACTCACTTCAGGGGGGTGGGATAGGGCTGGCACATCACAGGAGGAAGTGGTATTGCCTTCCCTGCATGTCTATTGGCTAGAAAATGGCGCTAAACATGTGGGGAAGAAAATGGAATTGACTCGAGTACCGCATGGTACTCGAGTCAATTCAATTCGAGTAACGAGCATCTCGAGCTCCCTAATGCTCGGACGAGTGTGCTCGCTCATCTCTATTAGTTAGTTCTTTTTTTTTTTTTTTAATTAATTTATTTATTTTAAGGGAGGAGGAAAAACGAAAATGGGAAAAAATAAAACAAAAACAAAAATGCGTGGCCACTGAGGGGTTAACTTTAGAGATGAGCGAGTGTACTCGCCCAAGCTTGATACTCGTTCGAGCATTAGCGTACTCGGGATGCTCGTTACTCGAGACGTGCACCACGCGGTACTCGATTCAATTCCATTTCCTTCCCTGAAAGTTTTGCGCCATTTTCTGGCCAATAGAAACGCAGGGAAGGCATTACAACTTCCTACTGTGACGTTTCAGCCCTGTCCCACCCCCCTGCAGTGAGTGGCTGGCAAGATCAAGTGACCCCCGAGTATTTAAAGTGGGTCCGCTCGCGGCTCGCCACAGTCACACACTGGGAGAGATCAGGGGCAGTGCTGCTGCTGCTATAGGGAAAGTGTTAGTGTAGGAACCTGTGTACAAGAACCCCAACGGTCCTTCTTAGGGCCACATCTGACCATCTGCATTACTGTTGTGGCTGCTGGTAGCAGTTTTGCTTTTTTTTTTGTATATCGGGCGTGTAGCCCCATTACAGCTATAGCGTTCTCAGGCTGCAGTCTGTACTGCATAGTATAGGGACAGCGTTGCTGAGATAGGGAGAGTGATAGTGTAGGATCCTGTGTACAAGAACCCCAACGGTCCTTCTTAGGGCAACCTGTGACTGTGTGCATTTTACAGGTTGTCGGATGGGAGTTGTAGTCCATCACTATTGCACAGCTAGGCCTGTTTGCAGCCTTCCGTATAATTTTTTTTCTGGCTGCAGTTTGCGTTAGAATACCGCTGTCAGCCTCCAACTGTACGCCAATAATTACAATTTTTTTTTTTACACCGCTCTGTGTCTGTGGTCAACTTCACGCACAACGTACGGCGACAGCCCCTGGTAGAGGGAAAGTCATATACACGCTATATAGCCGGTATTCTTTTTTTTAAATAAAAATAAATATATAAAAGCTCCTTCTTAGGGCTACCTGTGACCGTGTGCATTTTACAGGTTGTCTGATGGGAGTTGTAGTCCCACACTATTGCACTTAGGCCTGTTTGCGGCCTTCCTGACTATTGATTTCTGCCTGGAGTTTGCCTTACTATACCGCTCTCAGTGACAAAGTCTACGCACATAATTCCAAGATTATTTACACCGGGCTGTGTCTGCAGTGAATTAGAGACGCACAGCATACGGCCACAGCAACTGGTAGAGGGAACGTGATATACACACTATCCAGCCTGTATTCTTTGACCAAAAAAACCCCAAAAAGCTCCTACTTAGGGCTACCGCTGAGCGTCTGCATTTTACTGGGTGCCTGGTGGGAGTTCTGGTGCATCACTATTGCATTGCTTCCATTTTTTTCTGCCTGGAGTTAGCGTTACGATTCCGCTCTCTGCGCGAAACTGTACGCATATAATTCCATAATTATTTACAGCGGTCTGTGTCTGCTCTATTCATAATCCACCATGCTGAGGGGTAGGGGTCGAGGATGTGGATACGGGCGAGGATGCGGAGTTCCAAGTGAGGGTGTGGGCACAGGCCAAGTTTCTGGTCCAGGTGTATCCCAGCCGGCTGCTGTGGGATTAGGAGAGAGGCAAGTTTCTGGGGTCCCCAGCTTCATATCACAATTTGTGGGTCCATGTGGTAGACCTTTATTGCAAACAGAGCAGTGTGAGCAGGTCCTGTCGTGGATGGCAGAAAGAGCATCCAGCAATGTATCGACCACCCAGTCTTCTACGCCGTCCACTGCTGAAACTCTGAATCCTCTGGCTGCGGCTCCTCCTTCCTCACAGCCTATACTGATGCAACAAAAATGGTACTGGGGTCTGCATATGCTTCTGCTACATAAATGTTACAGGGGTCTGCTGCTAGAGAAATATTACTGGGGTCTGCCTATACTTCCGCTACATAAATGTCACAGGGGTCTGCTGATATTGCTGCTACAGAAATGTTACAGGGGTCTGCCTATACTGCTGCTACAGAAATGTTCCTGGGGTGTGTTTATACCTTTGCTACAGGAATGTTACAGCGGTCTGCCTATACTATGGGTGCACTAAGTCTTCCCATTGCGGTGCTTTACCTATGTGGCACAAATAGTACAGTGGCTGACTAGGCCTGAATTGCTGTCCGAGGCCAAGTTGCTTGGCGGGGCGAAACTCTCCCATGGTTGGGCACTCCGAGTACTTCCTGTGTAATACCATCTTTGTGCACTTACAGCATAGGCTAGGCCAAGGAACTCAAAGACTGCCTCTTCCAGTGTTGAGCTATCTATGTTGTGTCACATGGATTTCTTGTTGCTATGTAACTCAGGGCACCTTGGGTCACAAAGGTGGAGGCTTGGAACCGAGCCTGACCCTGGGCCCGCTAACGTGCTTCCCACACAGACTATAGCGGGTCCTGGTCATGGTGTCTTGGCCTTGTAATGCCACCTCCTCCCGCTTGGGGTCAGGGGATCAGCAATGCACATCATGTGCTTTCTCTAGTGTTACTACAGTTATCGGAGAAACTTGTTTGGGCCAAATGAGATGAGCGTAACTGCATTAACGTTACAGGAGCCTGCCTATACTTCAGCTGCAGAAATGTTACAGGGGTCTGCCAATACTGCTGCTACATAAATGTTTCTGGGGTCTGTGTATACTTCTGCAACTAAAATGTTACTGTGGTCTGTCTATACTGTTACTACTGAAATGTTACTAATACTGGGCTATGCCTATACTGCTGAAACTGAAATGTTACTGGGGTCTGACTATACTGTAACTCAGGAGAAGAGGCAGCGGTGTGTCCCGCAGGCAGTGCTTGTGTTGGGTTGGAGGTAGTGTGGTGCTTAGCTAAAGTGCGCCTTGCTAATGAGGGTTTGTCCGGAGTTTGTCTGGAGCTACACAATGCTACAACATCAGCATCGAGGGGCATTTTCTGCTCAGCCATCGTGGTAACTTCCCGGAAAACCTTGGTGCCCTCAGCCATGAGCAAGGTGGACGATCCCACCAAGATGTGAAGGTCATGGAGGCAGGGTATCAGGGTAGACGGGGTGCATATATCAGGGCCAACTATTATTGGGGCATCAGACCAGATTGCCAAAGATTGAACAACACTCCGTGACAAGATATCAGCCTAACTATTTCCCTTTACCGCTACTACTTGCACACAATGTGACACAAGAACACTAGACCCTTTGTACGGACACGGTGACCTTTACATAAACATTACATTCAGAACTCATTTATTGTATTGTTCTCCATTGTATGTCCATGTTGTTCATTGTGAGCAGATTATTGACCCACCGGGCGCACTGTGTACTGCGGCTACTGCCTTTACATGTATGACTGCAGGTAGATACAGTGACCGGAGACTAGTGGGTTAAGGGTTAAATGTACATAGCTAGGCCGGTGTCCCGTGGGAAGTCACGCATGGGGCAGCCCGGACAGGGAGCTCTTCCGTGAAGCTTCTTGATGGCACCCGATGGTATTTATTATCCCCTCCTCCCCACGGAGGCATCACATAGACATAGAACAAGAGCAGCGTCCGAGGCAGCTAGGAGAGCCCGTCCTAGAGAGCGCTGCCCCCTCCCCTCACACCCGCCCGGAGGAGGGTTCATGGGAGGGCATGAGATGCAGCAAAGCCGGAGTGACCCTACTGTACTGAGAAGGAAGCTGGAGGCCGGCCGGGAGACGGAGCTCAGCTACAGGTGTACTGATGCCGTACCATCTGCGTTGCTCCTATTCACTTACAGCTGAGCGGCCCTGGTGCATTATGTCTCCAGCGGATGTAAGGGTGGAAACATGGGTTGGGAGCCCCGAGTTAGATGGTACGTCTAGCGAGGGGCACGACGGTGGACCGGCTGCCGCACACACACCTCCCCACATGTACCGCCCATTCCCCTGGCAAGCTCACATATCTCCCAGGCGGATTCCCATCTCTGGTCCTGTCTCACACATCTCCCCGCCGGATTGACATCTACTCTCGTTTCCCCCCGGGCGCTCGCTGGACAGCTTTGTCTGCTCCCAGCTCCTGTCCCCGTCGGCCGCAGCAGCCGTCGCCGCTGTCACCCTACGCGCTGGCCTCCGCTCCCGTACACCGATGGCACTGGCGCCGCTGCCACGGCGAACCCCGATCTCGCTGCCCATGGCGCCGCTGGTGGCCAGCTCTGCCGATGACTGTGAGCTGCTGTTCGGCCGGAGCAGCGGCTTGCCTACAAGAGCTCCACTAGCTGCCCCTGCACTGCTCTCTTTCTGGGTCGCCTCCTTGGGCGCTAAATAGAAGAGCTGATTAGCGATCTGGAAGGGTATAGAGGACGGGGTTGTGGGGGAAGCGGGGGTCTCACAGTACCGATGGTCCTTTAGCTTTCTGGACCAACACGCTCTCCCGTAGGAATCCCAGCGGACACTGTACAACATCTGCTGCCCCGGGGATCTACAGTAGAACCCTCCCTGCGGGTTCTGTACGATGTCACCGACTGTGGCACTGGATCTGGCGCTGAGAGTCCCGCTGTATCACTGCTCCTCTCGGACATCAGTGACTGACAGGCCATCGCCGGCTGCAGGAGACCCGCGGGTAGAAGGCTTTGTTCAGGCGTCATTTCTTGGCGATCTACATCCCGATTAGAGCGTTGTTAGATGCCACCGCTCTTCAGCAGAATCCCAAGTTCCATCTTCACCGTCAACGATTGATGGGAACTACAGAGCCGATGCAATGACCGTCACGTCCAGCACATGGTATCCCTGGGATGATATAGAACGGGCAGCAGCCCGCGGGAGGAGATGGACCTGCAGAGAAGAAGAATCGCTTCTTCTTGTGGACAACCACACCCATCATGTCCGGGGTATTAAAGGGACGATAACGTGTGGCATTCCCGATCGTCTGAGTATACAGGGGGGGTACTGGGTTTCCTCATCTTACATTGCGCCGCAGTATAGAGAAGTCTGCAGTATATACAATATACATTCAGCACCCGGGAGCTGGCAGTGAGCGGAGGCGCCGCCTGTGCTACACCTCTGGGCTCTCGGCAGCTCCAGGTCGTCCTCACATTGTGCAATCAGCTTCTGCACGATGGAGATTGTGGAGTAGATCCCGGGGATGGTGACAAGGGCCGGGAATAGAGGGAAGGCGCTCCCGCAGCGGTTTTATCTCCCCAGATAGGCGGTGATGTGCAGATCGGGAGAACTATGGCGAAGATCTCGTGGCCTCCTCTCCGCTCCTCCCCGGAACCTCCGCCAGCAGCGGCTATAAACGGTTGCATGAGATGTCAGAGAGTGAGGAGTCACGTTGAAAGCGAGCTTTCCTGTCCGGTTCTGACCGGTGACGGACTCTTATCCCGGGCAGGGAAGCACAAGAGGAGAACGGAGCGGAGAGGAGGCCCGGATGGGATAAGGCAGTAGCTGTGCTCAGATTCAGCCAATAGCAGCTCAGGACGGGCCTGCTCACGAGCCAATCAGAGCGCGGCCGCTGTACATATAAGAGGCGCCACCAGCGCCGCTCTCAGAGTTTCTCTTCCAGGAGAGTTTTAGTATTTGATTACCGCAGCACACAATGGCAGAAACCGCGCCAGCCGCCGCTCCTCCTGCCGCCGAGCCGGCTGCCAAATCCAAGAAGCAGCCGAAGAAATCCGCCGCAGGGGGCGCCAAGAAAAGCAAGAAGTCCTCCGGTCCCGGCGTGTCGGAGCTGATCGTCAGAGCCGTGTCCGCCTCTAAAGAGCGCAGCGGGGTGTCTCTAGCCGCCCTGAAGAAGGCTCTGGCTGCCGGAGGGTACGATGTAGAGAAGAATAACAGCCGCCTGAAGCTGGCCGTCAAGTCTCTGGTCACCAAGGGCAGCCTGCTCCAGGTGAAAGGCAGCGGCGCCTCCGGCTCCTTCAAGCTGAACAAGAAGCAGGAGACTAAGGACAAGCCGGCCAAAAAGAAGCCAGCGGCTGCGGCCAAGCCCAAGAAGCCCGCTGGAGCCAAGAAAGCGGCGAAATCTCCTAAGAAGCCCAAGAAGGCTCCGGCCAAAAGCCCGAAAAAAGCAAAGAAACCTGCAGCGGCCGCCGCCAAGAAAGTAGCCAAGAGCCCGAAGAAAGTCTCAAAGCCGAAGGCCGCCCCAAAGCCCAAGAAGGTGACGAAGAGTCCGGCTAAGAAGGCGGCCAAACCCAAAGCTGCCAAGAGTCCGGCTAAGAAGGCTGTTAAACCCAAGAAGAGTGCGGCTAAGAAATAAGCTGAAGCCGCCCATGCATTTACCCCACAAAGGCTCTTTTCAGAGCCGCCACCTTCTCACCGCAGAGCTGTATTATCACTGCCTCGAATTCTGTTCTAGATAGCAGCGCCCCATAGCGGCTACAGAGGACTTCATATCAGTTGGTAGTCTAGGGAGCGAGGGGGAGGCTGTAGAGGGGAAGTAATACGAGACATTGTCGCCGCATCATCCCTGTTCCTGTTGGGGAGTGTGACCTATACAACGCGTGTATGGATGCCGGGCTGAGTGTGAAGGGGGAGGGGACTCGCCGACCTAATGCATTTCCCATAAAACCAGCACAGCTTCTAATGGGGGAGACTGCCGTGCAGCGTGGAGTGTGTGTTTCTGCGGACATATCAATGCAGGGAAGCAGCTGAGAACATGATTTCACAGACACCCGTACGTATCATGCAGTGGCCTGATAGGGTGAGGTGGGGCCAGCCTCTGCCGAACGCTGATTGGTCGCGGGCATCAAGCGTTTTGGCGGGCTAGTGGTTTGTTTGAAAAAGCCAATGAGATGTAGGGGGCGTTGTTTCTAAGAGCCAATAGGGAAAAGCAAGTTGGGTATAAAGGCTCTGCTCTTTCTACGGCTCCCATCATATCACATCTGTGTGCATCTCTACAGTAGAGCTATGGCCAGAACCAAGCAGACCGCTCGTAAATCCACCGGAGGGAAAGCTCCCCGCAAGCAGCTGGCTACGAAGGCCGCCAGGAAGAGCGCTCCTGCCACCGGCGGAGTGAAGAAGCCTCACCGCTATCGTCCAGGTACAGTGGCTCTCCGTGAAATCCGTCGCTACCAGAAGTCCACCGAGCTGCTGATCCGTAAGCTTCCCTTTCAGCGCCTGGTGAGAGAGATCGCCCAGGACTTCAAGACTGACCTGCGCTTCCAGAGCTCAGCGGTCATGGCCCTGCAGGAGGCCAGCGAGGCTTACCTGGTAGGACTGTTCGAGGACACCAATCTGTGCGCCATCCACGCCAAGCGGGTCACCATCATGCCGAAAGACATCCAGCTGGCCCGCAGGATTCGCGGAGAGAGGGCTTAGATCTGCTCTGGGCACCGCATGGAACACAAAGGCTCTTTTCAGAGCCACCAAATCCTCCTCAAACGAGCTGCATCCTGTCCTCCGCTGTCATTTCCCCAACTCGGGTTCACAGCCAGCCTGTGCGCGGTGTACCCTGGTGCCGCCTCTTCCCAATAATGTTCTCTCGTCAGCAGGAGGTGGTCTGTTAACCCCTTCAGTGACCTAGTCAGTTCCTCAATTAATTCATGCCATTCTCTCATCTTTCAAATGTAGTAGAAAGAGATTTGAGTCCCCGGCAGACTGTTATGAACGTGGTTGATCAAACGTGTCCGTATGAGGCATCTATCTGTGCCTGTGGGCCGGGAAGGGATTAGTGTTGAGCATGTATTTATGTGGATATTATCTCATTGTACGAAGAAGAAAGACAGCAATACACAAAACTACACTAATTAATACGGCATAATGAGATTGATAACCGGCCGGGAAACTGTTAAGAAATGCGGTAAATTCAAAATTCCAAACGGTTCTGTGTTAAACCAATCAGCAAGGAGAGGGGACTGGCCAACATGTAATTGCCCCAATAGGAACGCCTAAACTTGCGTCATTTGTTACTGTTTTCAATCTGGTCCGCTCGTCGCGTAGATAAGGGAGGACGCTTGAGCTGGTTGGCAATCGCTTTCTGCTTTTAACGTAGAAGATGTCTGGTCGCGGTAAAGGAGGGAAAGGTCTTGGGAAGGGCGGTGCCAAGCGGCACAGGAAGGTGCTCCGTGATAACATCCAGGGCATCACCAAGCCTGCCATCCGCCGTCTAGCTCGCAGGGGAGGCGTCAAGCGTATTTCCGGCCTCATCTATGAAGAGACTCGCGGCGTCCTGAAAGTCTTCCTGGAGAACGTGATCCGCGACGCCGTCACCTACACCGAGCACGCTAAGAGGAAGACCGTCACCGCTATGGACGTGGTGTACGCGCTCAAGCGCCAGGGCCGCACTCTCTACGGCTTCGGAGGTTAATAATTCTGCTCTTTCACCATAACACAAAGGCTCTTCTCAGAGCCGCCCACCTCTTCCAAGGAAAGGCTGCAATCCAACTCCTTGTGGGGTCGTCAGCAGCGGTAATGGTCTATGCGCTCTGACATGATACAGCGGGGGTGTAGCAGCCTCCCCGTCAGGGTGCGCTTCAGGCTGCGGTCACGGCACGCTTTTAAACCCCTTAACCTATTTAGGGCAGGCAGGTTATGTTTATAATACGCGATGAGCTGGGCCTGAATTAATGAGTGCGGTGAAGGGTTAACAGACCTGCCGTTGGAGGTCGGGTGGTTTTAGTGCCGCCTATGGGCGGGGCTATAGTCAGATTCTTCCCGCTCATTGGCAGATCCCCGGAGATTTTGAACTTCCCGCTCAGTTGATCGCGTCTCCCGCTCTTCCTGTCCTCCATCCATCCATGTAACACGTGTAATCAGTGACCAGGCCGTCTGATATAGAGGCGCTCGGGGCTGGAGGTAAAGAACCCTCAGATACACCCCCTAATCCCAGACCTACGACGGGCGGTGGAATCCTCTACCTGCTCCACCCGTAACGCAAGAGGACGTCTAATCCCTGTAGGTTTACTATAATCCAAAACCAGCCTGAGCCGTGCAGGGCTCTGGGAAATCTGGGTGATATAGCTCCACCTCCATAACAAGGGCATGGCTGTGGAGTGACATGATGAGCGCACTTCTAAGGGGCGAAGGTGTAGAGCTCTGAGAGGGCTGGATGATGCGGCTGTAACGCTCTGTAAGCATACGGCCCACGCAGGACCCTGAGAAAGCTGGGTGTTCTATCCGAAACACAACAGAAGCGTTCCGATTCTTGTATATACGTGAGCAAACAGAGGACTCTGTTAACCCGTTATCGCACGGACTGGTGAGCGAGTCCTACAGCCGCCCGTCCTCTGGACATGAGGTCACCTAGAGCAGGACGATTGTGCGCTTCTGCCGGTGACAGGGATGGCCAAATTGGCATCCGCCCCAATCTCTGCCTCCTTGTGGAAAGTCCTGTACAGTTAGTTTCCCGGTGCAGCCGGCGTACCGGCCACCGAGTATCACAGCATAGAAGCGGCGCAGCTCTGTTGTAAGGAGCATGTGGGTGGCTCTTAGAAGAGCCTTTGGTTCTATGGAGGATCAGCGCGATCACTTGCTCTTGCTCGTCTTGCTGCTCTCGGTCTTCTTGGGCAGCAGCACGGCCTGGATGTTGGGCAGGACGCCTCCCTGGGCGATGGTCACCCCACCGAGCAGCTTGTTCAGCTCCTCGTCGTTGCGCACAGCCAGCTGGAGGTGACGGGGGATGATGCGGGTCTTCTTGTTGTCCCGGGCGGCATTGCCAGCCAATTCCAGAATCTCAGCGGTCAGATACTCTAGCACTGCTGCCAGATAGACCGGAGCGCCGGCGCCCACCCTCTCAGCGTAGTTGCCCTTGCGGAGAAGCCTGTGTACACGGCCGACAGGGAACTGCAGCCCTGCCCGGGATGAGCGAGTCTTGGCCTTAGCACGGACTTTACCTCCTTGTTTGCCGCGTCCAGACATCTTCTAGCACTTGAAAGGAGACCTATGAAAAAAGAATACTTCGGAAGTTGTGATAACGAGAAGAGCCCTTCTGTTGACTTTTATAACCTGCTGCTCCGCCCTCCTCTTTTCTAATTGGGTAGATTTCAATCCCCCCAATAGAGGCCAGACTTGAGGAAGAACCAATGAGCGGCACTGGGCGTGGCTAATGACGCTCACAGAGGCCACATGTCGCTGAAGTAGAACAGCAAGCAGACGGCGGTACTCATTTGCATGGCCCCGCTATAAATACCGCAGCGCTGGGAGGTGCAGGAACACTGTTCTCTCTAGTGAGGAAAGTATCTCTACGTTATCATGCCTGATCCCGCCAAGTCTGCTCCAGCGCCCAAGAAGGGCTCCAAGAAAGCCGTGACCAAGACTCAGAAGAAGGACGGCAAGAAGCGTAAGAAGACCAGGAAGGAGAGCTATGCCATCTACGTGTACAAGGTGCTGAAGCAGGTCCACCCCGACACCGGCATCTCCTCCAAGGCCATGGGCATCATGAACTCCTTCGTCAACGACATCTTCGAGCGCATCGCAGGGGAAGCCTCCCGCCTGGCTCACTACAACAAGCGCTCCACCATCACCTCCCGGGAGATCCAGACCGCCGTGCGCCTGCTGCTGCCCGGAGAGCTGGCCAAGCACGCCGTGTCCGAGGGCACCAAGGCCGTCACCAAGTACACCAGCGCCAAGTAATCTGTTCTGTGGCCCGCCGTGCACGATCACCCCAAAGGCTCTTCTAAGAGCCCCCCACCCCGTCTACAGCAGAGCTGTCACCTCCTAGTCGGTGTGTAGGTTATTGTAATACGTTGCTGTAGAGGGAATGATAACCAGATTGTGTGCTAGTTCTCTCTGGTGTCTCTTCTGCATCGTGCAGTATAAATGGCATTATTGGGGGAGGCAGCAGCGGAACACAGATGATCATCTCCGACTCCACCGCCTGCTGCGGTTTGGGGCTCCGTTTTCTTCCCCGTGTCCACAAGCGCTCGGGGGGGGCTCTGTCCTATTGCCTACCAGCAATAGCAATCATGTCTCCTGCTGTCAGTAGGTGGGGATAGACCGCCGTTATGTCGGCGCGGCTGCCGGGTGTTGATGCATTGCTCCCGGTGTGAGGACAAAGCGGCCGCAGCATTGTTATGGACGATGCCCTGACGGACTGCTCAGAACCCGTGGTTTATATCGCCAGTAATGCAGCTGGGATGAATTAGAAGAAAGCTGCGGATGGTAAAGAGCAACTAGGAGGATCGCCGACGGGGAGAAATCCTGACAAGGTGCAGTTCCAGCACACTTTAGGGAATATTTAGAAACCCAGCGCGGGAGTTCGGGATATTACCCGAGTGTGATCGGTGGAGTGTACAGCGCCGGCCGCATGCTTCCCCCGATATGTACCCGTCCCGGCAGCTCGCTGATAAACCCAACTGTTCTCTCAGAAATGGTGAATACGTGACAGCCGGGCCGGGGAGCTGATAGTGAGCGGACCTGGAGCTTGTGTCCTGGGAATAGGCAGATCTCTAAACCATCCGGGTGACCCGCGGGCAGAAGAGCCGTCACTCTAGAGCACCCGCGGACGCCTCCATACTGGTGGGCACTGTGCGGCGCTCTACCTAGATTTAGTGGCGCCGCACCGGACAATGTTGCTGCTCGCGGTACTCTGAGCACAGTGTATCCCCCGCTAATTAGATACCGGCAGCCCTGATCGCCGCTCTATCAGATGCCCCGTCAGTGATTACACGGGTTACATGGAGTGTGTGTGACCGAAGCAGTGGGGTGCACAAAGGGTCGGAGGCAGACGACATAGTTGTCCAAGGATGACATGCTGGGGGCTGTAGTGCATTGTAGTGGGTACAAGGGGGTAGCGGAGGCAACCCGGGATGCCTGACAATGAGAGGCTTGAAGCGCCAGGAAAGGGGAGGAGGAGCATGACGAGAAGAGCCTCACACTCCCCAGCTCCGCATGTAGAGGTGTCCAGGCGCCTCTTGACTCCTTTTACTCCAGCGGCCGCAAAGGGAACGAGAGCGGTGCAGGGACCAGAGTAGCAGCAGCAGTGGGAATGGGAGCCAAGATAGCCTGGCGGGGACCAGAGTGACAGCGGTCATCCCCTCACATAGAGGCGCAGACTGTATCTCTCAGAGATCTGCAGGGCCACCCTCTTGCCTAGGTTAATTTAGTGCTGCGGCTATATCATTCAGCTCTCCCAGAGTCCTGCAACACGATGTCAGTGCAGTACTCTGGGAGAGCTGGGTGCTATGACCGCAACTCTATATAAAATAATGGCTCCGCGGGTCCTTGGGAGATCTTGGTGCAATTGCAGCACTTCTATATGAGAGGACCGCCGTGCAGGACGCCTCCAATATGGTAGCATTACACGGATTAGCGGGCAGGCCGTATGCTTTAGTGCAAGGAGGACATACAATCAGTGCGCCGCAGCCTGCTTCCTCCTCTAACGGTAGGAGGGGAAAGGGACTAGAGCCTGAAGTACGCGCGGGCCAGGAAGCTCTTCCTTCACCTGGGACATTCCAATTATCAGACTGGCAATCAGACTGAATCAGCGGCAACCCCCCACAAGGAGTTGGATTACAGCCTTTCCTTGGAAGAGGTGGGCGGCTCTGAGAAGAGCCTTTGTGTTATGGAGAAAGAGCAGAATTATTAACCTCCGAAGCCGTAGAGAGTGCGGCCCTGGCGCTTGAGCGCGTACACCACGTCCATAGCGGTGACGGTCTTCCTCTTGGCGTGCTCGGTGTAGGTGACGGCGTCGCGGATCACGTTCTCCAGGAAGACTTTCAGGACGCCGCGAGTCTCTTCATAGATGAGGCCGGAGATACGCTTGACACCTCCCCTGCGAGCTAGACGGCGGATGGCAGGCTTGGTGATGCCCTGGATGTTATCACGGAGCACCTTCCTGTGCCGCTTGGCGCCGCCCTTCCCAAGACCTTTCCCTCCTTTACCGCGACCAGACATCTTCTACGTTGTAAGCAGAAAGCGATAGCTGCTCAGCGCAGAGCCCTAGTCTATATATACAGTGAGCGGACCAGAGAGGGAACTACTGATCAGGGCCGTCATTGCGGGGCGTTTCTTTTAGTTGTCTAGCGTAAAGGCCCATCCCCTCTCCCTGCTGATTGGATGAATACAAGAGCCCTTGCCATCTTGTGCAGCCGATTGGCCTGTCAGCTCCTGAAGCAGTGGGAGAGAAGACGGAGTGAAGGAGACAAGGGCCATGCAGCAGAGAGCCGCTGGAGCGTGAATCCCTCCTGTAAAGCGAGCAGTGCAGCTGCTGCCACAAACACGTGGGGGCGAGGAGAGAGCGCGCAGGGAGGCTTCGGTGAAGGGGAGTACTAGAGCTCTGCTGCATCAGCGCTCCCCTGCCGGAGCAGAGAGACACTCAGGAGCCACAACAGACAGCTGTGGGCGGCAGGAACATCAGGGCACCGTGTATAACAAGGAGGCCCCATAACCTGTGACAGTCCCCGGCACAGGGCATACAGTGGCACTTCTACTGCCACCCCAAGAAGCACCAGGATTACTCCTCCTCTGCTGTGGCCACCATGCTGTGCAACACTCTGCAGATTCTCAAGACCCGGAGTCCCTCATTACAGTCATCAATGAAGTGCAAACCGAACGACTTCCCTGTGTGACTGCTGCCAGACACTGCTGTATACTCCTTATGTCTTAGGGGCCTTTACAGGTCTACTTAAAGGGGTTGTCCCGAGGCAGCAAGTGGGTCTATACACTTCTGTATGGCCATATTAATGCACTTTGTAATGTACATTGTGCATTAATTATGAGCCATACAGAAGTTATAAAAAGTTTTTTACTTACCTGCTCCGTTGCTGGCGTCCTCGTCTCCATGGTGCCGACTAATTTTTGGCCTCCGATGGCCAAATTAGCCGCGCTTGCGCAGTCCGGGTCTTCAGCAGTCTTCTATGGAGCCGCTCGTGCCAGAGAGCGGCTCCGTGTAGCTCCGCCCCTTCACGTGCCGATTCCAGCCAATCAGGAGGCTGGAATCGGCAGTGGACCGCACAGAAGAGCTGCGGTCCACGAAGACAGAGGATCCCGGCGGCCATCTTCAGCGGTAAGTATTGAAGTCACCGGAGCGCGGGGATTAAGGTAAGCGCTCCGGTAAACTTTCTTTACTTCCCTGCATCGGGGTTGTCTCGCGCCGAACGGGGGGGGGGGGGGGGGTTGAAAAAAAAAAAAACCCGTTTTGGCGTGGGACAACCCCTTTAAGGAGCTTTAAGCAATTTGCAAAATCCCCTGCAAAGGCAGGAAATGCAGAAGTGGTTCTGCTATGGGACCCACTAGACAGAACTCTCCCAGTGATACACTAAAGATGTTTGCGAGGGGGGAACCCCCCGACCCGGAGCCTACGACATCATCTGCATCAGGAGACGTGGCCTCTGCACCAACCGCCTGTTTGAGTTCGCTTGCTGGGTTGGTTCAGACTTTGCAATGACTGTCCAATCGGCTCTTATCAGCGATGCAGACAGCTACTGCTGCCCTTACGGGTAAAATCCATGAGATCCGAATGGATGTGAGCCTGTTGAGACAAGCCACTCAGAATCTAAGAGACCGACCGGGTCACTAGTACAGAGGACAGGATCTCTGTGCTGGATGATACCGTATCCCCGACGGCAGCTACTGTGCGAGAGCTTACGCAAAAAGCAGAAATCTGGAAACAAAAGGCGGGTGGCTTGGGAAATGGCTGACAGCGGAATAATCTCTGTGTTGTGGGCCTACCAGAACGCACTGAGGGGCAGAGACCGCAGGGGATCATGGAAGCATTCACGTAGTCACCGTTCCATGATCCCCTGCGGTCTCTGCCCCTCAGTGCATTCTGGCAGGCCCACAACACAGAGATTATTCCGCCGTGAACCATTCCCCAAGCCGCCCGCCTTTTGTTTCCAGATTTCTGTCACACAGGTCTTTGTGGTGGAGCGCGCACACCGAGTACCCATGAAACCACCTATACCAGGCGGGCGCTCCTCCCGGACCCCTGTTGGCAAAGCTGCTCAACTCCTGGGATAGAGAGGTGATCGTACAAGCTGCCAGAACAGGAGGCCCTCTTAGATGCAACAATGCTGCAAAATCCATCTTCCCGGACTTCTCGGCAGATCTACAAAAGCAGAGAGCGCCCTTCTTTGGGATCAAAAGGCAACTCTGAGATCTCCAGCTGCCATACTCCATGGCATATGGATGGTGACCGCACACGTTTCTTCTCCTCTCCGTCTGAGGCTGAGGAATGGCTGTCTAACAGGCATCAACCAGAGTGACTGAAATGTATACTTATCCAAGAAAAAGAATCAGCTATACTAATAGATCATAGACTGAACATGAGTCAACCATGTGATGCGGCAGCCAAAAAGTCAAATGCAATTCTGGAATGTATTAAGAGAAGCATAGAGTCTAGATCACGTGAGATCATTATCCCCCTCTACTCTTCCTTAGTCAGACCTCATCTGGAATATCGGGTCCAGTTCTGGGCACCCCACTTTATACAAGACATAGACAAACTGGAGCAAGTTCAGAGAAGAGTTACCAAGATGGTAAGCGGTCTGCAAATCATGTCCTATGAGGAACGGTTAAAGAATCTGGGAATGTTTAGCAGAAGAGAAGGCTGAGAGGAGACTTAATAGCTGTCTACAAATATCTGAAGGGCTGTCACAGTGCAGAGGGATCAGCCCTATTCTCATCTGTACAAGGAAAGACAAGAAGCAATGGGATGAAACTGAAAGGGAGGAGACACAGATTAGATATTAGACAGTGAGGGGATCAATGAGTGGAACAGGTTGCCACGTGAGGTGGGGCGAGTAATCCTTAGATGGTTGTCCGGCCTCTGAAGACTCCCATTGATCTGTGATGTTTTAGTGATCCTGCACTGAGCAGGGGGTTGGACCCGATGACCCTGGGGGTCCTTCTAACTCTACCATTCTATGAATCTATAACTACCTTCTTCTTTCAGGCAGAGAGCCTATTATCTGCTGAGTGGGCCCGCTTCCAAATTACCCTGCTTCGCCTCAGAGGCTCTATGATTAGAATATTTAATGTGCATTCAACTTCAGGTTAGCAGGCCCAGGATATATATGTGCATTTAAATGATAGGAGCCTGGAGGCATAGAGATATGTGCCCATTATAACAAGAAAAATGCAAACGTCTCAGGACGTACCGCCTAGGATCGAGCGGTATGGATGAGAGACTGCTTTCTTCATGCAGAAAAGAGGACACAGCAAGAAGTATAAGACGGGAGCTAACATAACCTGCTGCATAGGTGAGATCATTACCATTGCCAGGATATATATGGTTGCCCATGGATCGCCGTGTTCCTGACTGCTGCGGGTGTGACGCCCCAATGGTTCACAAGCACTACGCTTAGCACCGGCGCAGGGTGATGTTCACAACTACTCTGGTAGATAGATATGCACCGAAGAACAGTGTGCACCACAACTGAAATGCATAACCCTGATGAAAAGCCTGTGCGACACCAGGGTACCACACTCAGCACGGCGACAGGGAACGCATGCGCTGTATGAACGAGCCGCACACCATGCTATGCTGAATGGTAGCACCGCTACAGGGAGGATGAAGCCTGGCCCTAACCTAGTAAGGGAGGTGAAGGGGCCCCGCCTTAAAGAAGAGTAGTAGCCTCGATAGAGACGGCCCCACGGTCTTCCTCCTGGGCCCTGTCTGTCCCTGAAAGGACCCCTGGAGAGATGAACCGAACAGCAAAGCAACACAGAAATGCAACTGAAAAGGAACCCATAGCTACTTATCTGCAAGTAGAAATATACCCAGCACAGAAGAGCTCCAAACTCCAGGGACTCCACTATGGAACATAATAAGCAGCACTGAGCAAAGGGAGGCGTGAGAATATATAGCCACTATGCACATGGGAACTGGCAGAGTGAATGGAAAACAACACAACATCACCCTACTCCTAGGCATGACTAATCTAGCATGCATCAAAGACAGGCAGTGCCAGCAGTCTCTGCACATGGTGCATTAACCCCCGTCCTCCATAACAAGGCAACAGGTCTTGACCTGCGTCCAGACCACCATGCCACAACAGCGTCAAGGTACAATAGTACCCTTCACTCCTAACCGTTGAAGAGGATGGACTCCAACTACACCTCAATCACCCGCATTTATAGAAGGCAGACATCTTGTGACGGTACATGTATTGGTACTTTTGCAGACATATCCCAGCCACTTTCAGACATTAGCCCCTTACATGCTGCAGCTGTGCAATGCATACAACAGAGTACTAGACCCTTACACGGGCACTGCCCCCCCCCCCCCCAGCAAGACATGTTTCAATGTTTCAATAAAGGCCCATTTAGCTAGCTGAAAGACAACGATGAGCCTTATCCATGCTGCATGCTGCATTCTCAGCGGGATACTGCTGATACTATTGTTTTAGCTGGTATCCCGCTTGGGGAACACAGCCGGAATATGAAGAAGACAAGCGCTCCATCTGTGTTCTGCATACCCCGCTAGGAGTGCTTAGCGGGATATCAGCTAAACGCTCAGAGAAGACAACAGCTGTATGGAGAAGATAGCGGTCCCACTTGTATTCTGCATACAGCGTGAGTCTTCATTTACACGCTTATGCAAAGCGAACACTCAAAACTGCCCCATGAACTGCCGTGTGCGTGGATTTTGAGTGATAATCGTTGTGTCTAAATGGGCCTTTAGAATTCTCTTCATTAAACACTGGGAGATACTTAAAAGTGATATTTGCCTAATAGATACCATAACCCCCAGGCCCAATATAGTATTCTGTAGGGACACATCAAAAACATAGGGGCAATTTATCTACCCTACCGGCAGGATCCTATAAGTGCCGCATGGAAGATGCACACGCTGCAACAATATAGCATGCAGCAAGCGGAGATATGACCGGGCACATTTACGACAATACAATACTGTTTAATCTGTAACCCGTCCGAAGTGGAGACTGACTTCAGATGGCCACCAAGCTCCAGTATTCATCATTCTATACTGCCCGTGTCACACCAGATTGAGGACATCACAATGCACAGTCAACTGCCAGACAGGCAGGCTCATTAGCATGCAATGTGTTTGTATGTCTGTCTGTCTATCTATCTTTAGATATACTATGTAATCAATATAGATGATAGAATCCACATTGATATAATTAAGTTAATAACTAGAGATGAGCGAGCACACTCGTCCGAGCATTAGGGGACTCGAGATGCTTGTTACTCGAGACGAACACCACGCGGTACTCCAGTCAATTCCATGTCCTTCCCTGCATGTTTAGCGCCATTTTCTAGCCAATAGACATGCAGGGAAGGCATTACCACTTCCTGCTGTGACACGCCAGCCCTATCCCACCCCCCAGCAGTGAGTGGCTGGCGAGATCAGGTGACCGCCGAGTACCTAAAGCGGTCCCGCCCGTGCCTCGCCTCAGACACACGCTGGGAGAGTATAGGGACAGTGCTGCTGCTGATATAGTGTTAGCGTAGGTTCCTGTCTACAAGAACCCCAACTGTCCTTCTTAGGGCCACATCTGACCGTGTGCATTACTGTTGTGGCTGGCAGGGAGCAGTAGTGCACCCCCCCCCCATCTCGGGCTGTGCATGCCATTACAGCTATAGCGTTCTAAGTCTGCAGTGTATTATACAGAGTATAGGGAAAGAGCTGCTGATATAGGTAAAGTGTTAGAGTAGGATCCTGTCTACAAAACCCCCAAAGCTCCTCCATTGGGCTGCATCTGACCCTGTACATTATACTTGTGGCCTGCTGGGAGTTGTAGTGCATCCATTTTTGTATTACGCATCTAGGCCTGTTCCCAGCCTTTCAGTAATAGGCGTTCTCAGGCTGCAGTGCCGTACAACCGTCTCTCACCATGAAACTGCACTCAAATATTTCCTAGCCTACTGCAAAACGACTTCAGTTATACCGTTCTGTGTCTGCAGTGTATTAGACAGCGGTCTCACCGCTAAACAGTACTGTAATATTTCCGGGGCCACTGCAAAGTATTTCAGCTCTGCCACTGTGCAGAGCGTCTCACAATACCCTTTCCTTTGTGGGGTTGAGATCGCCGCAGTTACCAGCACTCTCCACTGGCTTTAGAGTCTTCTCCCACTCCACACAGCCTCCATTATCTACAAGTCTCTGCGAGCAGTAAATTACCCCTCGGTATCAGCGCAAGACACAAGTCACAGCATAGAGCCTCCGCTATCTACAAGTCTCTGTGTGCGGTGAATTAAGGCCCAGTTGTCAGTGCTGTACAGTGGGGTAATTTATTTGGCCCTGCTCTATTCTTAATCCGCCATGATGAGGAGTAGGGGTAAGGGTCGAGGACGCGGAGGTCCAAGTGAGGGTGTGGGCACATGCCGAGTTCCTGGTCCAGGTGAATTGCAGCCGGCTGCTGCGGGATTAGGAGAGAGGAACGTTTCTGGGATCCCCAGCTTCATATCACAATTTTTGGGTCTACTTAATAGACCTTTATTACAAACAGAGCAGTGTGAGCAGGTCCTGTCGTGGATGGCAGAAAATGCTTCCAGCAATCTATTGACCACCCAGAGTTCTGCGCCGTTCACTGCTGCAACTCTGAATCCTCTCGCTGCTGCTCCTCCTTACTCCCAGCCTCCTCACTCCATGAAAATGACACATTCTGAGGAGCAGGCAGACTCCCAGGAACTGTTCTGGGGCCCCTGCCTTGATTGGGAAATAATGGTTCCTCTCTCACCTCAGGAGTTTGTCATGACCGATGCCCAACCCGGGGTCCGGGTGATGAGGCCGGGGACTTCCGGCAACTGTCTCAAGAGCTTTCAGTGGGTGAGGAGGACGATGATGATGAGACACAGTTGTCTATCAGTGAGGTAGTAGTAAGGGCAGTAAGTCCGAGGGAGGAGAGCACAGAGGATTCAGAGGAAGAGCAGCTGGACGATGAGGTGACTGACCCCACCTGGTTTGATAAGCCAACTGAGAAGAGTTCTTCAGAGGGGGAGGCAAGTGCAGCCACAGGACATGTTGGAAGAGGCAGTGGAGTGGCCAGGGGTAGAGGCAGGTGCCAGAGCGAAGACTCCCCCAACTGTTTCCCAAAGCACCCCCTCACGCCAAGCCACCCTGCAGAGGCCTAGGTCTTCAAAGGTGTGGATGTTTTTCAGTGATAGCACAGACGACTGACGGACAGTGGTGTGCAACCTGTGTCGCGCCAAGATCAGCCAGGGTGCCCCCACTACCAGCCTCCCCACCACCATCATGCGCAGGCATATGATGGCCAAGCACCCGATAAGGTGGGACGAGGTCCGTTCACCGCCTACGGGACACCACCTCCCCCTGTGCCCCAACCTGCCACTCAGATCTACCCCCCCCCCCCGCTCAGGACACAAGCACGTGTGCCTCCCGGCCTGCACCCACACCCTCACCTCCATTGTCCTCCACCCCACCCAGCAATGTCTCTCAGTGCAGCGTTCAGCTGTCGCTAGCACAAGCGTTGGAGCAAAAGCTCAAATACGCTACCACGCACCCGTATGCACAAGCTGTAAATGTGCACATTGCAAAATTAATCAGCCTGGAGTTGCTGCTGTACAGGCTTGTGGAAACGGAAGCTTTCAAAAACATGATGGCAGCAGCGGTCCCGCGCTACTCGGTCCCCAGTCGCCACTATTTTTCCCGGTGTGCCCTCCCAGCCCTACACCAGCAGGTCTCCCGCAACATCAATCATGCCCTCACCAACGCGGTTACTGGGAAGGTCCACTTAACCAGGGACACGTGGACAAGTACTGGCGGGCAGGGCCACTATATCTCATTGGGTGAATTTGGTGGAGGCTGGGACCGAGTCAGAGCCTGGGACCGCTCACGTCCTACCCACACCCAGAATAGCGGGTCCTACCTCGGTGCTGGTATCTGCGTCGCACTATGCCACCTACTCTAAACCCTCCCCCTCCTCCTCCTACGCAACCTCTACCTCTCAATTAAGAAGTGTGAGCAGCACGTCGCCAGCAGTCGGTGTGGCGCGGCGTGACAGCACAGCGGTGGGCAAGCGTCAGCAGGCCGTGCTGAAACTACTCAGCTTAGGTAACAAGAGACACATGGCCCCCGAACTGTTACAGGGTCTGACAGAGCAGACCGACCTCTGGCTTTCGCCGCAGAGCCTCCAACCGGGCATGGTCGTATATGACAACGGCCGTAACCTGGTGGAGGCTCTGGAGCTCGGCATATTGCTGCATATTGTTAGGTTCTATGGCCATTGTGTTGGTCTTATGGCGATTGTGCCTGCTTAGCGGCGATCATGCTTGCTCTGCACCTTCTCAGGTATTGAATGTTTGGCTCTTTTCCAGTAAAATTTAAAAATAAAAGAACTACAAGTAAAAGGAAACGTGGCTCGACAAGACGGTAACAGAGGCAATAAGGAAAAAAAAGAAAGTGTTTCAACTATTAAAACTAGAAGAGCAAAAAATGTACAGGGAAGAAAGGAATTATGTAAGGAAAAGATAAAAACTGCAAAAAAGGAAGGAGGGGAGGGGCACATTGTCTAGCTGGCAAAGAGACAGGATGCACAAAAATGAGCTCTCCTAGCCAGCCTTTGAAATCCCCTCCAATCCTGCTGATAGAAGCCCCTGGTCTGCTGGCCGGGTCCTGGGATATCCTCTTTTGCCCTCTGGGTGCAGCTAGAGGCTTCTTATGGTCTTTTAAGGTCTTCTGTGGACTGACTCCAGCTGGGGCCTGGTGTGGCCTGCTGAACCTAGAGGATTGTGGGCTGGACTACCAGGAGCCTGTGCCCAGCAGAAGTCCCAAATACAACCCTGCTGCTGTTTGGGCTGTGAGGCTCCTGGAGAAGCCATGGTTGTGTACTACTCCCTGCACTCTGTTCCTGCAGTGGCAACCGGGTGAGTGACAGGCTCTGAGAGAGGCTTGCCAGCTGCTCTCAGCCTGCAAACTCCTGCCCCAGGTCCCTACACTTCCGTGCCAACACTCCTGTGGTGCCTACACAGCAGGAGTCACACTAACTGCTGACCCTACTGCGCAATCTACATTGTGGGGGACGCTGTCACAGGAGCCGGGAGGCAGAGAGACATCAACTCTCAGATTCATGTTGAGTCACAGAGAGAAGGGGATGTTATTGGGGGAGAGGAGGGAGAGAGAAGAAAGCCTGCAGCAAACAACAGAAAAGTGCCTCTACAAGCACAATTTACAACTAAACTCACCACAAGGGAAGTCACCTGCCCGCCCCCTCACCTGCCCACCCACACTCCCCCCTCTTTCACACCGAGCAACCTCTTAAATCCAGGAGAGAGAGGAGAGACACTCAGGAAGGATGCAGCTGCTGTCTTATGAGAACAGGACTGCTACTGTGCTCTGCTGCCATCTAGTGGAGTCTTGCTGAAACAACATATTCTGCACAATACCCCTGCTACAAAGTTCTGATTTTGAAGCTATAAGCCTGGGTTCACACAGGGCGTATTTGTTTCTTATTTCCCGCGGTTTGCCGTTGCATATCCGCATTGTGGCCATTCCGTCGCGGTTGCAGTGCAATGCAGTGCCAATGTGTTTGGCCAAAATGTCGTTCTCACAGGGCGTAAAATTTACCGCAGAGCCACAGTGCGGATAAGCAACTGCGTCGCGGTTTTGAAAGATGCAGCATGTCCATTCTTTCGACCTTTCCGCAGCGCTTTTTTTTCCATAGGGCCCCATGGATGCAGCAAAAACTGCAATGAAAACCGCTATTGCTTATTTTGCTGCGGTTTTTCCAAGCGGTTCCGTACGTAAAAGTAGGACGCTAATTCTTTGGCGCTTAGAATTGAATAATAGAGTTGGGACCTATTAGCTTTTCCTATTTATGACATTATCAATACTCGTGCTAAATTTCAAGTTTCTATGACATTGGGAAAGTGAGAGAATTAGTTTCCGTATGTAAAATTTGGACGCTAATTCTTTAGCGCATAGAATTGAATAATCGAGTTGGAACTTATTACCTTTTTCTATTTATGACATAATCAATGCTCGTGCCAAATTTCAAGTTTCTATGACATTGGGAAGTGAGAGAATTAGATTCCGTACGTAAAAATTGGACGCTAATTCTTTGGCGCTTGGAATTGAATAATGGAGTTGCGACCCATTAGCTTTTCCTATTTATGACATAATCAATGCTCGTGCTAAATTTCAAGTTTCTATGACATTGGGAAGTGATGGAATTAGATTCCGTACGTAAACTTTGGATGCTATTTTTAGCGCTTACAATTGAATAATCGAATTGCGACCCATTAGCTTTTCCTATTTATGACATAATCAATGCTCGTGCCAAATTTCAAGTTTCTATGACATTGGGAAGTGATGGAATTAGATTCCGTACATAAACTTTGGGCGCTATTTTTTTGCGCTTAGAATTTATTATTCGAGTTGGGACCCATTAACTTTTCCTATTCATGACATAATCAATGCTTATGCCAAATTTCATGTTTCTATGACATTGGGAAAGTGAGAGAATTAGATTCCGTTCGTAAAATTTGGACGCTAATTCTTTAGCGCATAGAATTAAATAATCGAGTTGGGACCCATTAACTTTTCCTATTTATGACATAATCAATGCTTATGCCAAATTTCATGTTTCTATGACATCGGGGAGTGAGAGAATTAGATTCCGTACGTAAAATTTGGACGCTAATTATTTGGCGCTGAGAATTGAATAATCTAGTTGGGACCCAATTAGCTTTTCCTATTTATGACATAATCAATGCTCGTGCCAAATTTCAAGTTTTTATTACATCGGGAAGTGAGAGAATTAAATTCCGTATGTAAAATTTGTACGCTAATTTTTTGGCGAATAGAATTGAATAATCGAGTTGGGACCCATTAACTTTTTCTATTTATGACATAATCAATAATCGTGCCAAATTTCAAGTTTCTATAACATTGGGAAGTGTGAGTATTAGATTCCGTACGTAAAGTTTGGACGCTAATTCTTTTGCGCTTAGAATTGAATAATGGAGTTGGCACCCATTAGCTTTTCCTATTTATGACATATTCAATTCTCATGCCAAATTTCAAGTTTCTATGACATCGGGGAGTGAGAGAATTAGATTCCGTACGTAAAATTTGGACGCTAATTATTTGGCGCTGAGAATTGAATAATCTAGTTGGGACCCAATTAGCTTTTCCTATTTATGACATAATCAATGCTCTTGCCAAATTTCAAGTTTTTATTACATCGGGAAGTGAGAGAATTAAATTCCGTCTGTAAAATTTGGACGCTAATTCTTTGGCGAATAGAATTGAATAATCGATTTGGGACCTATTAACTTTTCCTATTTATGACATAATCAATACTTGTGCTAAATTTCATGTTTCGATGACTTTGGGAAGTTATGGAATTAGATTCCGTACGTAAAATTTGACGCTAATTTTTTTGCACTTACAATTGAATAATGGAGTTGGAACCCATTCTATTTTCCTATTTATGACATAATCAATGCTCGTGCCAAACTTGAAGTATCTATGACATTGGGAATTGAAATAGATTCCGTACATAAAAGTAGGACGCTAATTTTTTTGTGCTTAGAAAAGAACAATCGAGTTGGGACCCAATAACTTTTCCTATTTATGACATAATCAATGCTCGTGCCAAGTTACATTGGGAAGTGAGAGCATTAGATTCCATACGTAAAATTTGGACGCTAATTCTTTTGCGCTTAGAATTAAATAATCATCTTGGGACCCCTTAACTTTTTCAATTTATGACATAATCAATGCTCATGCCAAATTTCATGTTTCTATGACATCGCAAAGTGAGAAAATTAGATTTCGTACTTAAAATTTCGACGCTAATTCTTTGGCGCTTAGAATTGAATAATCGAGTTGGGACCTATAAACTTTTCCTATTTATGACATAATCAATACTCGTGCTAAATTTTATGTTTCGATGACTTTGGGAAGTGATGGAATTTGATTCCGTACGTAAAATTTGGACGCTAATTCTTTTGCGCATAGAATTGAATAATGGAGTTGGAACACAATCTATTTTCCTATTTATGACATAATCAATGCTCGTGCCAAACTTGAAGTATCTAGGACATTGGCAATTGAAATAGATTCCATACGTAAAAGTAGGACCCTAATTTTTTTGTGCTTAGAAAAGAACAATCGAGTTGGGACCCATTAACTTTTCCTATTTCTGACATATAAAATGCTCGTGCCAAATTTTAAGTTTCTATAACAATGGGAAGTGAGAGAAATAGGTTCTGTACGTAAAATTTGGACGCTAATTCTTTAGCGCATAGAATTGAATAATCGAGTTGGGGCCCATTAACTTTTCCTATTTATGACATAATCAATGCTAATGCCAAATTTCATGCTTCTAAGACATTGTGAATGTGAGAGAATTAGACTCCGTTCGTAAAATTTGGACGCTAATTCTTTAGCGCATAGAATTGAATAATCGAGTTGGGACTTAATAACTTTTTCTATTTATGACATAATCAATGCTCGTGACAAATTTCAAGTTTCTATGACATTGGAAAGTGAGAGAATTAGATTCCGTATGTTAAATTTGGACGCTAATTCTTTAGCGCATAGAATTGAATAATCGAGTTGGGACCCATTAACTTTTCATATTTATGACATAATCAATGCTCATGCCAAATTTCATATTTCTATGACATTGGGAAAGTGAGAGAATTAGATTCCGTACGTTAAATTTGGACGCTAATTCTTTGGCGCTTAGAATTGAATAATCGAGTTGGGACCCATTAACTTTTTCTTTTTATGACATAATCAATGCTCGTGCCAAATTTCAAGTTTCTATAACATTGGGAAAGTGAGAGAATCAGATTCCGTACGTAAAATTTGGACGCTAATTCTTTTTCGCTTAGAATTGAATAATCGAGTTGGGACCCATTAACTTTTCCTATTTATGACATAATCAATGCTCGTGCCAAATAACACGGGAAGTGAGAGAATTAGATTCCGAATGTAAAATTATGACGCTAATTCTTCTGCACTTAGAATTAAATAATCGAGTTGGGACCCATTAGATTTTCCTATTTATGACATAATCAATGCTCGTGCCAAATTTCAAGTTTTTATGACATCGGGAAGTGAGAGAATCAGATTCCGTACGTAAAATTTGGACGCCTATTCTTTTGCGCTTAGAATTGAATAATCGAGGTGGGACCCATTACCTTTTCCTATTTATGACATAATCAATGTTCGTGCCAAATTGCATCGGGAAGTGAGAGCATTAGATTCCATACGTAAAATTTGGACGCTAATTCTTTTGCGCTTAGAATTAAATAATCGAGTTGGGACCCATTACCTTTTCTCAATTTATGACATAATCAATGCTCATGCCAAATTTCATGTTTCTATGGCATCGCGTAGTGAAAAAATCAGATTTAGTACGTAAAATTTGGACGCTAATTCTTTGGTGCTTAGAATTGAATAATCGAATTGGGACCCATTAGCTTTTCCTATTTATGACATAATCAATGCTCATGCCAAATTTCAAGTTTTTATGACATCGGGAAGTGAGAGAATTAGATTCCGTACGTAAAATTTGGACGCTAATTCTTTAGCGAATAGAATTGAATAATCGAGTTGGGACCTATTAACTTTTCCTATTTATGACATAATCAATGCTCGTGCTAAATTTCAAGTTTCTATGACATTGGGGAGTGAGAGAATTAGATTCCGTACGTAAAATTTGGACGCTAATTATTTGGCGCTGAGAATTGAATAATCGAGTTGGGACCCATTAACTTTTTCTATTTATGACATAATCAATAATCGTGCCAAATTTCAAGTTTCTATAACATTGGGAAGTGTGAGTATTAGATTCCGTACGTAAAGTTTGGACGCTAATTCTTTTGCGCTTAGAATTGAATAATGGAGTTGGCACCCATTAGCTTTTCCTATTTATGACATATTCAATTCTCATGCCAAATTTCAAGTTTCTATGACATCGGGGAGTGAGAGAATTAGATTCCGTACGTAAAATTTGGACGCTAATTATTTGGCGCTGAGAATTGAATAATCTAGTTGGGACCCAATTAGCTTTTCCTATTTATGACATAATCAATGCTCTTGCCAAATTTCAAGTTTTTATTACATCGGGAAGTGAGAGAATTAAATTCCGTCTGTAAAATTTGGACGCTAATTCTTTGGCGAATAGAATTGAATAATCGATTTGGGACCTATTAACTTTTCCTATTTATGACATAATCAATACTTGTGCTAAATTTCATGTTTCGATGACTTTGGGAAGTTATGGAATTAGATTCCGTACGTAAAATTTGACGCTAATTTTTTTGCACTTACAATTGAATAATGGAGTTGGAACCCATTCTATTTTCCTATTTATGACATAATCAATGCTCGTGCCAAACTTGAAGTATCTATGACATTGGGAATTGAAATAGATTCCGTACATAAAAGTAGGACGCTAATTTTTTTGTGCTTAGAAAAGAACAATCGAGTTGGGACCCAATAACTTTTCCTATTTATGACATAATCAATGCTCGTGCCAAGTTACATTGGGAAGTGAGAGCATTAGATTCCATACGTAAAATTTGGACGCTAATTCTTTTGCGCTTAGAATTAAATAATCATCTTGGGACCCCTTAACTTTTTCAATTTATGACATAATCAATGCTCATGCCAAATTTCATGTTTCTATGACATCGCAAAGTGAGAAAATTAGATTTCGTACTTAAAATTTCGACGCTAATTCTTTGGCGCTTAGAATTGAATAATCGAGTTGGGACCTATAAACTTTTCCTATTTATGACATAATCAATACTCGTGCTAAATTTTATGTTTCGATGACTTTGGGAAGTGATGGAATTTGATTCCGTACGTAAAATTTGGACGCTAATTCTTTTGCGCATAGAATTGAATAATGGAGTTGGAACACAATCTATTTTCCTATTTATGACATAATCAATGCTCGTGCCAAACTTGAAGTATCTAGGACATTGGCAATTGAAATAGATTCCATACGTAAAAGTAGGACCCTAATTTTTTTGTGCTTAGAAAAGAACAATCGAGTTGGGACCCATTAACTTTTCCTATTTCTGACATATAAAATGCTCGTGCCAAATTTTAAGTTTCTATAACAATGGGAAGTGAGAGAAATAGGTTCTGTACGTAAAATTTGGACGCTAATTCTTTAGCGCATAGAATTGAATAATCGAGTTGGGGCCCATTAACTTTTCCTATTTATGACATAATCAATGCTAATGCCAAATTTCATGCTTCTAAGACATTGTGAATGTGAGAGAATTAGACTCCGTTCGTAAAATTTGGACGCTAATTCTTTAGCGCATAGAATTGAATAATCGAGTTGGGACTTAATAACTTTTTCTATTTATGACATAATCAATGCTCGTGACAAATTTCAAGTTTCTATGACATTGGAAAGTGAGAGAATTAGATTCCGTATGTTAAATTTGGACGCTAATTCTTTAGCGCATAGAATTGAATAATCGAGTTGGGACCCATTAACTTTTCATATTTATGACATAATCAATGCTCATGCCAAATTTCATATTTCTATGACATTGGGAAAGTGAGAGAATTAGATTCCGTACGTTAAATTTGGACGCTAATTCTTTGGCGCTTAGAATTGAATAATCGAGTTGGGACCCATTAACTTTTCCTATTTATGACATAATCAATGCTCGTGCCAAATAACACGGGAAGTGAGAGAATTAGATTCCGAATGTAAAATTATGACGCTAATTCTTCTGCACTTAGAATTAAATAATCGAGTTGGGACCCATTAGATTTTCCTATTTATGACATAATCAATGCTCGTGCCAAATTTCAAGTTTTTATGACATCGGGAAGTGAGAGAATCAGATTCCGTACGTAAAATTTGGACGCCTATTCTTTTGCGCTTAGAATTGAATAATCGAGGTGGGACCCATTACCTTTTCCTATTTATGACATAATCAATGTTCGTGCCAAATTGCATCGGGAAGTGAGAGCATTAGATTCCATACGTAAAATTTGGACGCTAATTCTTTTGCGCTTAGAATTAAATAATCGAGTTGGGACCCATTACCTTTTCTCAATTTATGACATAATCAATGCTCATGCCAAATTTCATGTTTCTATGGCATCGCGTAGTGAAAAAATCAGATTTAGTACGTAAAATTTGGACGCTAATTCTTTGGTGCTTAGAATTGAATAATCGAATTGGGACCCATTAGCTTTTCCTATTTATGACATAATCAATGCTCATGCCAAATTTCAAGTTTTTATGACATCGGGAAGTGAGAGAATTAGATTCCGTACGTAAAATTTGGACGCTAATTCTTTAGCGAATAGAATTGAATAATCGAGTTGGGACCTATTAACTTTTCCTATTTATGACATAATCAGTACTCGTGCCAAATTTCATGTTTCGATGACTTTTTTGAAGTGATGGAATTAGATTACGTACGTAAAATTTGGACGCTAATTTTTTTGCGCTTAGAATTGAATAATCGAGTTGCGACCCATTAGCTTTTCCTATTTATGACATAATCAATGCTCGTGCCAAATTTCAAGTTTCTATGACATTGGAAAGTGATGGAATTGGATTCCGTACGTAAACTTTGGACGCTATTTTTTTTGCACTTAGAATTGAATAATCGAGTTGGGACCCATTAACTTTTCCTATTCATGACATAATCAATGCTCATGCCAAATTTCATGTTTCTATGACATTGGGAAAGTGAGAGAATTAGATTCCGTTCGTAAACTTTGGACACTATTTTTTTTGCGCTTAGAATTGAATAATCGAGTTGGGACTTATTAACTTTTCCTATTTATGACATAATCAATGCTCGTGCCAAATTTCAAGTTACTATGACATTGGGAAGTGAGAGTATTAGATTATGTAAGTAAAATTTGGACGCTAATTCTGTGGCGCTTAGAATTGAATAATCGAGTTGCGACCCATTAGCTTTTTCTATTTATGACATAATCAATGCTCGTGCCAAATTTCAAGTTTCTATGACATTGGAAAGTGATGGAATTGGATTCCGTACGTAAACTTTGGACGCTATTTTTTTTGCACTTAGAATTGAATAATCGAGTTGGGACCCATTAACTTTTCCTATTCATGACATAATCAATGCTCATGCCAAATTTCATGTTTCTATGACATTGGGAAAGTGAGAGAATTAGATTCCGTTCGTAAACTTTGGACACTATTTTTTTTGCGCTTAGAATTGAATAATCGAGTTGGGACCTATTAACTTTTCCTATTTATGACATAATCAGTACTCGTGCCAAATTTCATGTTTCAATGACTTTTTTGAAGTGATGGAATTAGATTCCGTACGTAAAATTTGGACGCTAATTTTTTTGCGCTTAGAATTGAATAATCGAGTTGCGACCCATTAGCTTTTCCTATTTATGACATAATCAATGCTCGTGCCAAATTTCAAGTTTCTATGACATTGGAAAGTGATGGAATTGGATTCCGTACGTAAACTTTGGACGCTATTTTTTTTGCACTTAGAATTGAATAATCGAGTTGGGACCCATTAACTTTTCCTATTCATGACATAATCAATGCTCATGCCAAATTTCATGTTTCTATGACATTGGGAAAGTGAGAGAATTAGATTCCGTTCGTAAAATTTGGACGCTAATTCTTTAGCGCATAGAATTGAATAATCGAGTTGGAACTAATTAATTTTTTCTATTTATGACATAATCAATTCTCGTGCCAAATTTCAAGTTTCTATGACATTGGGAAGTGAGAGAATTAGATTCCGTACGTAAAATTTGGACGCTATTTTTTTGCGCTTAGAATTGAATAATGGAGTTGTGAACCATTAGCTTTTCCTATTTATGACATAATCAATGCTCGTGCCAAATTACATTGGGAAGTGAGAGCAATAGAATCCACACGTAAAATTTGGATGGTAATTCTTTTGCGCTAAGAATTAAATAATTGAGTTGGGACCCATTAACCTTTTCAATTTATGACATAATCAATGCTCATGCCAAATTTCATGTTTCTATGACATCGCGAAGTGAGAAAATTAGATTTCATACGTAAAATTTGGACGCTAATTCTTTGGCGCTTAGAATTGAATAATCGAGTTGGGACCCATTAGCTTTTCCTATTTATGACTAAATCAATGCTCGTGCCAAATTTCAAGTTTCTATGACATTGGGAAGTGAGAGAATTAGATTCCGTACGTAAAATTTGGACGCTAATTCATTGGCGCTTAGAATTGAATAATCGAGTTGGGACCCATTAACTTTTCCTATTTATGACATAATCAATGCTAATGCCAAATTTCATGTTTCTATGACATTGCGAAAGTGAGAGAATTAGATTCCGTTCGTAAAATTTGGACGCTAATTCTTTAGCGCATAGAATTGAATAATCGAGTTGGGACTTATTAACTTTTTCTATTTATGACATAATCAATGCTCGTGCCAAATTTCAAGTTTCTATAACAGTGGGAAGTGAGAGAATTAGATCCCGTACGTAAAATTTGGATGCTAATTCTTTTGCGCTTAGAATTGAATAATCGAGTTGGGACTTATTCACTTTTCCTATTTATGACATAATCAATGCTCGTGCCAAATTTCAAGTTTCTATGACATTGGGAAGTGAGAGAATCAGATTCCGTACGTAAAATTTGGACGCTAATTCTTTTGCGCTTTGAATTGAATAATCGAGTTGGCACCCATTAGCTTTTCCTATTTATGACATATTCAATGCTCGTGCCAAATTTCAAGTTTCTATAGCATTGGGAAGTGAGAGAATTAGATTCCGTACGTAAAATTTGGACGCTAATTCTTTTGCGCTTAGAATTGAATAATCGAGTTGGCACCCATTAGCTTTTCCTATTTATGACATAATCAATGCTCGTGCCAAATTTCAAGTTTCTATGACATTGGGAAGTGAGAGAATTAAATTCCGTACGTAAAATTTGTTCGCTATTTTTTTGCGCTTAGAATTGAATAATTGAGGGCGTGGCCTAACTCCGGAGCAAGATGGCCGCTTGAGACCGGAGCTCCCTCAGCGAGGCGCCCACGGAGGACCCACAGCACCGATAGCAGCATCAAAATGCCCAAACCTGTAAGGGACAAAGGTGGAGAACAAGCCTGCACACCCAGGACCTCCAAAAGCCAGATGGGGATGCAGCGCTTTCTGAAGGAGCGCAGCTCCGGCTCCCCCCACCCTTCCATCAAGATAGTGCCAGCCTCGGAGGCTGCATCTGCCTACAGTAAGGAGGGGGAGGGAGAGTTCTCCTCTGATGAAGAGGATGCCAGCCCTGTGTCCCGGGGATTTATGAAGGAGCTTATCTCAAAGGCTCTGTCCCGCCTCATAAACGAGCTAACAGAGATAAAAGCTGACATAAGGCAGATGGGTGGCAGAGTTGAGGAGCTGGAGCCTGCCTCTGCCTCTGCTACATCTCATGCCCTGGCCATGGCTAAAGTCTTAAAGGAACAGCACGACAATTTAAATAAAGCCCTCATTCTCCAGGAGGACCTGGAGAATCGTAACCGGAGGTGCAATATCCGTTTCAAGGGAATCTCTGAATCCTGGGCAGCGGAGGCCCTGTCTAAAGTTGCCATTGAAATATTTGGCTAGCTACTTGGGCAAGACAGAGCGGCGACAATTTCTGTGGAGCGCATCCACCGCGCTCTTAGACCCCTCCCCCCGCCTGCAGAGCCCCCCAGGGATGTTATCTGCAGGCTCCTCACCTTCCAGGACACGTCTGCCATCCTGAAAGCTGCCAGACAACACAAAAATTTAACATACGGGGACTCTTCAATCCAAATTTTCCAGGATCTATCCCCTGCTACTCTTACAAAGAGGCGAATTATGCGACCTCTTCTGGAAGCCCTCAGAGCAAGAGACATTCGCTACGCGTGGCTCTTCCCTTTCGGCATTAATATATCATACAACGGCCGCAGATTATTGATTCGCACTCCAGACGACCTCAGTAATTGCTGGGAGCACCTTGAGGTGGACCCAATAGAGCTGCCAAACTGGCTACCCCTCCCGGAGTTCCCTAAGCTTCCAAAGCTTTCCCTCCCAGAATCCTGGCAGGTGGCGAGTAACCTTAAGTCGCCCAGAAACAAAAAGAAGAAGGCCAAAGACCCTCCTGTTGCCCCTGACGACTGAATAAGTGATGTCATCTAGAACTCTCACTATGCCTCCCACCGGACGCCGACCTGGCTTCACACTTATCCAGTTCGGACCCTCCGGGTGATTGCGACTTTTTGTGATGTGTCTCCAAGTTGACATTCACTTCTCGTTATTGAAGATCTTGGGCTATCGCCTATTTTGATCACATTGTTTGTTGTTGCTGTTTTAAGCAGATTATTTGCACTAACGCTGTTTTTCCTCCTTTAGTAGCGATTATATGCTCCCTATTTCTACCTGCTGGTGTTGGGGCCTCTGCGGGCGCCTATCTGGTTAGGCCGATACCAAAGTAGTTGTTGGACCTCCTTTGTAGGGCCCAAACAACTCGCCCCACACCTCAGCGGACTCCTTAATTTTAGGAACCGCTGACCTTAACCCTCTATTTTAGGTTGTGGTTTGCAACCTACCCCCCTACCTGCTCTTTCCTCTTGTGTCTACCTCCTATTTTGCTCCATCCCCTTTCCCCCTCCTCTCCCCACTCCTTACCTCTAACCCGGTGCTCGCCCAAGGGACCCCCCCTGGATTTGATATTTAGGCCTACACCTGTGTAATTTGCTTGCTCTTTTCCTCTCCTAGTTAGGAAATCGTCTGCCCGCCCACGAGATCGAGATGACAAGACCTCTCCAGTTCTCGACCTTTAACGTCAACGGCTTGAATTCCCCAAACAAGAGACACCACGTGGCCCTTCTTCTGAAAAGGTATGGCTCAGGGGTACTGTTACTACAGGAGACCCATTTTAAAAGGGACAGATGCTTATCCCTCCCTGGAGGTCAGTTCCCGATGGCTTTTCATAGCTCCCTCCTCCCCCCTCCGCTTCCAAAGGTGTGTCAACGTTAATACACAAATCTCTTAATTTTTTTGTGAGGCTCGCTACGCAGATGAGGAGGGCAGGGTTCTCTTTCTGAGAGGACGCCTTAACGAAAATAAAGTGACCCTTGCGAATCTCTATGCCCCCAATAAAGACCAGATAGTATGGCTTACAACTCAATTAGAAATACTCAAACACTTCGCTAGTGGCCAGGTCATTTTAGGAGGGGACTTTAACCTCACTCTATCCCCTGATATGGACTCCTCGTCAGGGAAATCCCAAATCTCGCAGAAAAAGTTGAGCAAACTCATTAGGTGCATTTCACTGCTAAACATAGTTGATGCCTGGAGATGTCTTAACCCATCCACCAAGGATTATACTTTTTTCTCGCAGGTCCACTCATCCTTTCAGCGTTTAGACTACATTTTTGTCTCCTCCCTGTTGCAACACTCAAAAAAAGCTATGATAGACGCCATGGCCATATCGGACCACGCCCCAGTCCACCTGACTCTCCACCTTCCAAATTCCCTCCCGCGTGAGTGGAGGTGGAGGCTTAACCCATCTCTCCTTGATTCAGCGGAAGACAGATCCCAGTTAAGCAAAGCTCTGGAGGAATTCTTCCAACTTAACACCTCAGAGGACTTGTCAGTCCCGACAGTGTGGGAGGCCCATAAGGCCTTTATGAGAGGACTTCTGATTGCCGCTGGCTCCAGGGCAAAGAAGAAGCAGCAAAAGGACATTGACGACCTACTTTCTCAAATTGCCAAGTTAGAGCGCCTGACTAAACTCTCCCAGTGTAAAGCATCTGCTGAAAAACTTGGTTTCCTTCGCACAGAACTTAAACTTCTCCTAGAAGCTAAATTTAATAAAAAATATCTCTACCTCAAACACATTTCATACGCGCAAGGAAACAAAGGTAGTAAGTTTACGTTGTCCCTCATTAAAAAAGCCCAAACAAGAAATCTCATAAAGGCCATTAAATCCCCCTCAGGTCAGCGTGTCACCTCCACCCCCGAAATTGCCAAAGAATTTCAAGCTTTCTATTCTTGCCTCTATAACCTACGGGACCCCCTCTCCGCTGAAAACATTCCCATCGTTAAAAAACAAATTGACCATTTTCTCATAGACTTAAATCTCCCCAAAATCCAAGAGGATGAAGCTGCATCCTTTCTGTCTCCGATCACTCCACAAGAGGTGGGTGACCTTCTAAATTCGTCTCCACCCGGCAAGAGCCCGGGCCCGGACGGCCTCCCCCTTATATACTACAAATCCCTTGGTGCTTCCCTTATCCCCAAACTAACTGAGCTTTATAATTCTCTCCTGAGTGGGACCCCCCTGCCTAGACAAGCGCAGGAAGCGCACATTACCCTGGTGCATAAAGATAACAAGGACCCTGAGTCCTGTGGGAGCTACCGTCCCATCTCCCTGATTAATTTCAACATGAAATTATGGGCCAAAATCTTAACAAAACGCCTAGAGAAACACGTTACTTCCCTAGTTAGCCCAGAACAAACGGGCTTTGTAGGGGGTAGAGAGGGACGAGATAATTGCGTAAGGCTCCTATATGCAGCCAGATTCTCTCAAACCCATAACATACCACTCACCTTAGTAGGCACGGACGCCGAAAAGGCGTTTGACCGCGTGAATTGGCTGTACATGGAACAAGTCTTGCTCCATTTTACCATTCCCCCCAAATTTGTATCGGCAATTTTTTCTCTTTACGCAATGCCCCACGCAAGGCTTAAGATTAATAATTATCTCTCCCCACCATTTGATATAAAAAACGGTACTAGGCAGGGGTGTCCCCTCTCCCCCATCCTCTTTATACTCGCTCTGGAGCCACTCCTCCAAAAGATCAGACTAGACCCGCTTGTACAGGGTTTGAGAATCGAGAACGAGGTCCTGTCGACGGCAGCATATGCCGACGATATCGTCTTTCTTATTACTAACCCGGAGGAGGGGCTTCCTCGCCTTACCTCCCTACTGGAGACCTTCGGAGACCTTTCTAATTTTAAAATTAATTTTACTAAATCCGTGGCCCTAAACGTTTCAATTCCCACTTCCCGATTCAAGGCTATCAAGAAAATATCCCCCTTTTCGTGGTCCGACTCAGCCATTGACTTCTTGGGTATAAAATTAACGAAGAAGGCGGAGGACCTGTTTGCGATAAATTTCCTCTCCACCCTAACGAAGATCAAGAAGCTATTACGTTCTTACGATCTCCCCTTTATTTCTTGGTTAGGCCGTAAGAACATCTTGAAGACCTATATTATCCCCATTATCCTCTATAAGATGAGGCTCCTCCCTATATATCTCCCACCCAGCTTCTTTAAGGCGCTCCGCTCACTTTTTTCCAGATATCTCTGGATGGGAAAAAAACCCAGACTGGCCTACAGCCTTCTGACTAGGAGGCGCACGGAGGGAGGAGTGGACCTACCCTGTCCGCGTGAATTCTATCTAGCTAACCTATTGAATCACTGGATAGAACTCACACATCCAAATAGAGACCCATTGATTCAGCGCTTAGCAAAAGGGTCCTATGGCCCTACCTTGGTGGAGGACCTCTGGTTCCCAGAGAACAGGAGGTGTAAGGTTCGCAGAAAAAAAACCCTTTTGGAGGGGACGATGGAATCATGGGATGCCCTAGGGAAAACTCTGGCGCCTCCCCCTTCCCCACGCACACCACTATCTGCCCTTTACAAATATATGAATCTCCCTTTGGACTCATGCTCGACACGGGCTTGGAGGATGCTTTCTGAAAAACACTTTCAAGATGTATTTGCCCTCACCCAGGAAGCACCCCTCACTACCCTAAATGAGCTCCTACCTAATCGCCCCCTCCCCTTCCTGACTCTGACCCATATGGTGAGAACCCTAAATGATTTCAGGAAAACCTGCATCTCCTCCAGGCCACTTACCCCTTTTGAAACCGCGATTAGTAACCTCTCCACTCCCTCCCTGAGAAAAATAGCTCACATTCGCAAGAACTACGTATCTCGCCCTTCCCGGACGAAACCTGCCTTCCTCATCTCCTGGGAGATAGAACTTCGCATCACCCTATCCGATAGTGAGACCAGATCGATTTTAAAAACAGCATTTGGGCTCTCCGCTTGTGTTACCGCCCAGGAGTCCCATTATAAACTCCTGGCGCGGTGGTACAGGACCCCGCAATGGCTACACAACCACAAGCTGGTGGCGGGGAATGAGTGTTGGAGGTGTGGGAGCTCTACGGGTTCTTATCTCCACATATGGTGGGACTGTCCGATTATAGCTCCCTTCTGGAGCAGCGTGGCGGGTGAGATGAAAAAGATCTCCCCCGATCTAGTGCTCTCCCCTGATGTGGTCTTCCTGTGGAGACCTACCCCTACCTTTCGCCCGACCAAGCATAGACTGTTCGCTCTCCTGGTGGATACAGCTAGATCCCTTATTCCAGCGATGTGGAAGCAGAAGGACCCTCCCACGTTTATTCTTTGGAGGGCCAGAGTCGATATGCTGGCAAACCTAGAAGAACTTTCAAGCTCGTCCAATGGAACGCATGACAGGTTCCTAGAGATCTGGGGGCCCTGGCGGGCCATCAGGAGAGCAATTCAGGGTTGAGCCATAGAGGAAGCGTAAGGGTGACGGCGGACAGGCACCCCATCCATACCACGGATGCCTCTCTTGAAACCTCCCCCCTCCCCCCCTGTCGCCCATGTTGCTCCCGAGTTGATCTTCTCGGCACCTGATGGTGTCGGGTGAAAAACCCTTTGTTTGGGCAGCATTTCAAACTGACATTCCGGGACCGGCCTATCCTGGAGAGCACCATCTTCCTCCTCCCTCTCCCCCACCTCCCCTTCCCCTCCCCCCCTCCACCCCCAACTTATCCTATTTGTACTGTTATTCGTCCTGTGCGTCAGAAAACAGCAGGTGGCTGTTTATATATTCAGGGCTATCAGCGCGGTTGCCACAGCCTCCCTTTTCTTTCTCTTCTTTTTCATAGAAGAGGTTCATAAAGTTCCTTTCCCTCTGAATCGTTTTTAGCCACTTTGGTTGTCTCCAACTGGGATAACCAAGGTGACACGAAAAGTATATTGGAATGCTGTTTGTACCTCTTATTATTATTTCTGACTGTTTTTGTTTCTGTAATTCTCACAAAACCAATAAACATTGATTTATAAAAAAAAAAAAAAAAAAAAGAATTGAATAATTGAATTGGAACCCATTGGATTTTCCTATTTATGACATAATCAATGCTCGTGCCAAATTTGAAGTATCTATGACATTGGGAAGTGAATTAGATTCCGTACGTAAAAGTAGGACGCTAATTTTTTCGTGCTTAGAATTGAACAATCGAGTTGGGACCTATTAACTTTTCCTATTTCTGACATAAATAATGCTCGTGCCAAATTTCAAGTTTCTATGACAATGGGAAGTGAGAGAATTAGATTCCTTTCGTAAAATTTGGACGCTAATTCTTTAGTGCATCTAATTGAATAATCGAGTTGGGACCCAATAACTTTTTCTATTTATGACATAATCAATGCTCGTGCCAAATTACATTGGGAAGTGAGAGCAATAGAATCCACACGTAAAATTTGGATGGTAATTCTTTTGCGCTTAGAATTAAATAATCGAGTTGGGACCCATTAACTTTTTCAATTTATGACATAATCAATGCTCATGCCAAATTTCATGTTTCTATGACATCGTGAAGTGAGAAAATTAGATTTCGTACGTACAATTTGGACGCTAATTCTTTGGCGCTTAGAATTGAATAATCGAGTTGGGACCCATTAGCTTTTCCTATTTATGACATAATCAATTCTCATGCCAAATTTCAAGTTTCTATGACATTGGGAAGTGATGGAATTAGATTCCGTACGTAAAATTTGGACGCTAATTCTTTGGCGCTTAGAATTGAATAATCGAGTTGGGAGCCATTAGCTTTTCCTATTTATGACATAATCAATGCTCGTGCCAAAATACATCGGGAAGTGAGAGAATTAGATTCCGTATGTTAAATTTGGAAGCTAATTCTTCTGCGCTTAGAATTAAATAACCGAGTTCGGACCCATTAGATTTTCCTATTTATGACAAAAATAATGCTCGTACCAAACTTCAAGTTTCTATGACAATGGGAAGTGAGAGAATTAGATTCCTTTCGTAAAATTTGGACGCTAATTCTTTAGTGCATAGAATTGAATAATCGAGTTGGGACTTATTAACATTTTCTATTTATGACATAATCAATGCTCGTGCCAAATTTCAAGTTTCTATAACATTGGGAAGTGAGAGAATTAAATTCTGTACGTAAAATTTGTTCGCTATTTTTTTGCGCTTAGAATTGAATAATTGAGTTGGAACCCATTGGATTTTCCTATTTATGAAATAATCAATGCTCGTGCCAAATTTGAAGTATCTATGACATTGGGAAGTGAATTAGATTCTGTACGTAAAAGTAGGACGCTAATTTTTTTGTGCTTAGAATTGAACAATCGAGTTGGGACCTATTAACTTTTCCTATTTCTGACATAAATAATGCTCGTGCCAAATTTCAAGTTTCTATGAGAATGGGAAGTGAGAGAAAAAGATTCTGTACGTAAAATTTGGACGCTAATTCTTTGGCGCGTAGAATTGAATAATCAAGTGTGGACCAATTAACTTTTCCTATTACTGACATAATCAATGCTCGTGCCAAATTACATCGGGAAGTGAGAGAATTAGATTCCGTACGTAAAATTTGGACGCTATTTTTTTGCGCTTAGAATTGAATAATGGAGTTGCGACATTAACTTTTCCTATTTATGACATAACCAATGCTTATGCCAAATTTCAAGTTTCTATGACATTGGAAAGTGAGAGAATCAGATTCTGTACGTAAAATTTGGACACCTATTTTTTTGCACTTAGAATTGAATAATCGAGTTGGCACCCATTAGCTTTTCCTATTTATGACATAATCAATGCTTGTGCCAAATTTCAAGTTTCTATGACATTGGGAAGTGAGAGAATCAGATTCTCTACGTAAAATTTGGACGCCTATTCTTTTGCGTTTAGAATTGAATAATCGAGTTGGCACTCATTAGCTTTTCCTATTTATGACATAATCAATGCTCGTGCCAAATTACATTGGGAAGTGAGAGCAATAGAATCCACACGTAAAATTTGGATGGTAATTCTTTTGCGCTTAGAATTAAATAATCGAGTTGGGACCCATTAACTTTTTCAATTTATGACATAATCAATGCTCATGCCAAATTTCAAGTTTCTATGACATTGGGAAGTGATGGAATTAGATTCCGTACGTAAAATTTGGACGCTAATTCTTTGGCGCTTAGAATTGAATAATCGAGTTGGGAGCCATTAGCTTTTCCTATTTATGACATAATCAATGCTCGTGCCAAAATACATCGGGAAGTGAGAGAATTAGATTCCGTATGTTAAATTTGGAAGCTAATTCTTCTGCGCTTAGAATTAAATAACCGAGTTCGGACCCATTAGATTTTCCTATTTATGACATAAATAATGCTCGTACCAAACTTCAAGTTTCTATGACAATGGGAAGTGAGAGAATTAGATTCCTTTCGTAAAATTTGGACGCTAATTCTTTAGTGCATAGAATTGAATAATCGAGTTGGGACTTATTAACATTTTCTATTTATGACATAATCAATGCTCGTGCCAAATTTCAAGTTTCTATAACATTGGGAAGTGGGAGAATTAAATTCTGTACGTAAAATTTGTTCGCTATTTTTTTGCGCTTAGAATTGAATAATTGAGTTGGAACCCATTGGATTTTCCTATTTATGACATAATCAATGCTCGTGCCAAATTTGAAGTATCTATGACATTGGGAAGTGAATTAGATTCTGTACGTAAAAGTAGGACGCTAATTTTTTTGTGCTTAGAATTGAACAATCGAGTTGGGACCTATTAACTTTTCCTATTTCTGACATAAATAATGCTCGTGCCAAATTTCAAGTTTCTATGAGAATGGGAAGTGAGAGAAAAAGATTCTGTACGTAAAATTTGGACGCTAATTCTTTGGCGCGTAGAATTGAATAATCAAGTGTGGACCAATTAACTTTTCCTATTACTGACATAATCAATGCTCGTGCCAAATTACATCGGGAAGTGAGAGAATTAGATTCCGTACGTAAAATTTGGACGCTATTTTTTTGCGCTTAGAATTGAATAATGGAGTTGCGACATTAACTTTTCCTATTTATGACATAACCAATGCTTATGCCAAATTTCAAGTTTCTATGACATTGGAAAGTGAGAGAATCAGATTCTGTACGTAAAATTTGGACGCCTATTTTTTTGCACTTAGAATTGAATAATCGAGTTGGCACCCATTAGCTTTTCCTATTTATGACATAATCAATGCTTGTGCCAAATTTCAAGTTTCTATGACATTGGGAAGTGAGAGAATCAGATTCTGTACGTAAAATTTGGACGCCTATTCTTTTGCGTTTAGAATTGAATAATCGAGTTGGCACTCATTAGCTTTTCCTATTTATGACATAATCAATGCTCGTGCCAAATTACATTGGGAAGTGAGAGCAATAGAATCCACACGTAAAATTTGGATGGTAATTCTTTTGCGCTTAGAATTAAATAATCGAGTTGGGACCCATTAACTTTTTCAATTTATGACATAATCAATGCTCATGCCAAATTTCATGTTTCTATGACATCGTGAAGTGAGAAAATTAGATTTCGTACGTACAATTTGGACGCTAATTCTTTGGCGCTTAGAATTGAATAATCGAGTTGGGAGCCATTAGCTTTTCCTATTTATGACATAATCAATGCTCGTGCCAAAATACATCGGGAAGTGAGAGAATTAGATTCCGTATGTTAAATTTGGAAGCTAATTCTTCTGCGCTTAGAATTAAATAACCGAGTTCGGACCCATTAGATTTTCCTATTTATGACATAAATAATGCTCGTACCAAATTTCAAGTTTCTATGACAATGGGAAGTGAGAGAATTAGATTCCTTTCGTAAAATTTGGACGCTAATTCTTTAGTGCATAGAATTGAATAATCGAGTTGGGACTTATTAACATTTTCTATTTATGACATAATCAATGCTCGTGCCAAATTTCAAGTTTCTATAACATTGGGAAGTGAGAGAATTAAATTCTGTACGTAAAATTTGTTCGCTATTTTTTTGCGCTTAGAATTGAATAATTGAGTTGGAACCCATTGGATTTTCCTATTTATGACATAATCAATGCTCGTGCCAAATTTGAAGTATCTATGACATTGGGAAGTGAATTAGATTCTGTACGTAAAAGTAGGACGCTAATTTTTTTGTGCTTAGAATTGAACAATCGAGTTGGGACCTATTAACTTTTCCTATTTCTGACATAAATAATGCTCGTGCCAAATTTCAAGTTTCTATGAGAATGGGAAGTGAGAGAAAAAGATTCTGTACGTAAAATTTGGACGCTAATTCTTTGGCGCGTAGAATTGAATAATCAAGTGTGGACCAATTAACTTTTCCTATTACTGACATAATCAATGCTCGTGCCAAATTACATCGGGAAGTGAGAGAATTAGATTCCGTACGTAAAATTTGGACGCTATTTTTTTGCGCTTAGAATTGAATAATGGAGTTGCGACATTAACTTTTCCTATTTATGACATAACCAATGCTTATGCCAAATTTCAAGTTTCTATGACATTGGAAAGTGAGAGAATCAGATTCTGTACGTAAAATTTGGACGCCTATTTTTTTGCACTTAGAATTGAATAATCGAGTTGGCACCCATTAGCTTTTCCTATTTATGACATAATCAATGCTTGTGCCAAATTTCAAGTTTCTATGACATTGGGAAGTGAGAGAATCAGATTCTGTACGTAAAATTTGGACGCCTATTCTTTTGCGTTTAGAATTGAATAATCGAGTTGGCACTCATTAGCTTTTCCTATTTATGACATAATCAATGCTCGTGCCAAATTACATTGGGAAGTGAGAGCAATAGAATCCACACGTAAAATTTGGATGGTAATTCTTTTGCGCTTAGAATTAAATAATCGAGTTGGGACCCATTAACTTTTTCAATTTATGACATAATCAATGCTCATGCCAAATTTCAAGTTTCTATGACATTGGGAAGTGATGGAATTAGATTCCGTACGTAAAATTTGGACGCTAATTCTTTGGCGCTTAGAATTGAATAATCGAGTTGGGAGCCATTAGCTTTTCCTATTTATGACATAATCAATGCTCGTGCCAAAATACATCGGGAAGTGAGAGAATTAGATTCCGTATGTTAAATTTGGAAGCTAATTCTTCTGCGCTTAGAATTAAATAACCGAGTTCGGACCCATTAGATTTTCCTATTTATGACATAAATAATGCTCGTACCAAATTTCAAGTTTCTATGACAATGGGAAGTGAGAGAATTAGATTCCTTTCGTAAAATTTGGACGCTAATTCTTTAGTGCATAGAATTGAATAATCGAGTTGGGACTTATTAACATTTTTTATTTATGACATAATCAATGCTCGTGCCAAATTTCAAGTTTCTATAACATTGGGAAGTGAGAGAATTAAATTCTGTACGTAAAATTTGTTCGCTATTTTTTTGCGCTTAGAATTGAATAATTGAGTTGGAACCCATTGGATTTTCCTATTTATGACATAATCAATGCTCATGCCAAATTTGAAGTATCTATGACATTGGGAAGTGAATTAGATTCTGTACGTAAAAGTAGGACGCTAATTTTTTTGTGCTTAGAATTGAACAATCGAGTTGGGAGCTATTAACTTTTCCTATTTCTGACATAAATAATGCTCGTGCCAAATTTCAAGTTTCTATGAGAATGGGAAGTGAGAGAAAAAGATTCTGTACGTAAAATTTGGACGCTAATTCTTTGGCGCGTAGAATTGAATAATCAAGTGTGGACCAATTAACTTTTCCTATTACTGACATAATCAATGCTCGTGCCAAATTACATCGGGAAGTGAGAGAATTAGATTCCGTACGTAAAATTTGGACGCTATTTTTTTGCGCTTAGATTTGAATAATGGAGTTGCGACATTAACTTTTCCTATTTATGACATAACCAATGCTTATGCCAAATTTCAAGTTTCTATGACATTGGAAAGTGAGAGAATCAGATTCTGTACGTAAAATTTGGACGCCTATTTTTTTGCACTTAGAATTGAATAATCGAGTTGGCACCCATTAGCTTTTCCTATTTATGACATAATCAATGCTTGTGCCAAATTTCAAGTTTCTATGACATTGGGAAGTGAGAGAATCAGATTCTGTACGTAAAATTTGGACGCCTATTCTTTTGCGTTTAGAATTGAATAATCGAGTTGGCACTCATTAGCTTTTCCTATTTATGACATAATCAATGCTCGTGCCAAATTACATTGGGAAGTGAGAGCAATAGAATCCACACGTAAAATTTGGATGGTAATTCTTTTGCGCTTAGAATTAAATAATCGAGTTGGGACCCATTAACTTTTTCAATTTATGACATAATCAATGCTCATGCCAAATTTCAAGTTTCTATGACATTGGGAAGTGATGGAATTAGATTCCGTACGTAAAATTTGGACGCTAATTCTTTGGCGCTTAGAATTGAATAATCGAGTTGGGAGCCATTAGCTTTTCCTATTTATGACATAATCAATGCTCGTGCCAAAATACATCGGGAAGTGAGAGAATTAGATTCCGTATGTTAAATTTGGAAGCTAATTCTTCTGCGCTTAGAATTAAATAACCGAGTTCGGACCCATTAGATTTTCCTATTTATGACATAAATAATGCTCGTACCAAATTTCAAGTTTCTATGACAATGGGAAGTGAGAGAATTAGATTCCTTTCGTAAAATTTGGACGCTAATTCTTTAGTGCATAGAATTGAATAATCGAGTTGGGACTTATTAACTTTTTCTATTTATTTATTTATTTTTTTTATCAATAAGTTTTTTATTATATTTTGTTCAAAAACAGTGAAAAGTTACAGCGTTGAAACATTTGTTACATTGATAATGAATATGAATGTTTTAACATACGATATGTTGAGAACTTCTTGGAGGTGTCTGAAGTTCGCGGTAACATATCAGCATTGTATATTCCTTGAAGAGTCCTTAGTAAGTAACCAAGATTGATATCAGGGGAATATGGGGGGTAGAATGAAGGGGAGGGGGGGGAGGGTAAGGGGTAGAGGGGGAAGATGAGGAAAGTAGTTATAAGAAGATATTATAACAGCAACAACATTAAACCAGGTCAACAATAGTTAAGATTTACTTCTGGATTGGATAAAGAGTAAGCCACGGATTCCAAGTTTCTCTGAATTTGGGTAGAACATTATTTTGAATGGCTAGAATATTTTCATATATACTATGTTCGGAGATTATTTGAATTAGATCTTTCCCGTTTGGAGAAATGTCCGACCTCCATTTTCTGGCAATTAATAGTTTTGCACACAGGAAAATGTGTCCTATTAGTTTTTTGCTAGTGGGGGGAATTTTCCCAGGGTCTAAGAGTAGGAGAGCAGTTTTTGGAGTGTAGGGAACTGATAGGCCCGTCACTTTAAGTATAAGATTGTATGTGGATTTCCAAAACGGGAGAATGTGGGGGCATGCCCAAAAGATATGGATCAGAGATCCTTGTTGTCCACAATTCCTCCAGCATTGGTTGTTGCTGGCTAAGCCTCTTCTAGCCAAGATAGTTGGGGTGAAGTACCAGCGTGTAATTATCTTTTGATGTGTTTCAATTAGATTTGCAGCCTGTGAGGCTTGGCCTGCCCATCTAAAGGCTTTAAGCCATTGATCAATGGGGATTTTTTGGTTGAGATCTTTTTCCCAATTCAGTAAATGGCTTTTCCTAGCTGGCCTTAGTGCACCAAATAGATTATCATAAAAGAGACGAGTGTGCATTTTGGGGTGGCTGGCATTCAATACGTTAAAGATAATCTCAGGAATTTTGAGCTCGCGTATCTGGTGATTGTGGAGAATGGAACAGACTTGTGTATATCTAAAGTAGTCTAGATTAGATAGAAGAAATTTGGTTTGTAGTGAATGGAAGGGTAAGGGGCCTTGCGGGGCAAGGACGTCTGAAACAAAGTGTATCCCTTTTTTAACCCAAGAACTAAGCTGAAGATGGGGGACAAAGTACTCCAGAATTCTGATAGGAATGTTTTTAAGAGTTCTAGTTGTGTTTTTGTCGGCGTTGAGCATTAAGCTTTTCCAAGCTTCTATTGAAGCTAGCATAGGAGGCGACAGATTAGGAGTAGTGAAGTGAGTCAGCAGTTTGGGGGAGGACACAGCAGCCACCAGAGCAATCAGCAGGCATTTCAGTGGTATCTGGTTATTGTTTTCTGTTTCTATTGAGGACCAGCTTACTTGTCGGGTCTGGTGTGTCCAAGGAGAAATTTGGCTTAGTAATGTAGCTATGCGATAGGATTCCAAGTTAGGAAGTCCCAGGCCACCTTGATGTCTGTTAAGGGATAGGATGGAGAGGGCTATTCTAGGCTTTTTATTCAGCCAAATAAATTTGGATAATTGTCTTTGAAAGCTTTCGATGGTTTGTTTTGGAATTGGTACTGGGAGAGTCCTGAAGTAGTGGAGTATTTTAGGCAGGATAAGCATTTTGTAGGTGTTTATTCGTCCCAGCCATGAAATCGGGCGAGACCGGTAAGAATCTAGCTCTTTTTGAAGATCGGCGAGAAGAGATGGAAAATTGACTGCAATTAGATCAGTTGTGGGGGAACATAAGTTAATACCTAGATATGGAATGCTTTTAGTCTGCCATTTGAATGGAAATTCTTTTTCTATATCTAATTTGAGATCTTTATTAATATTAATGCCTAGAATTTGGGATTTGGTTATATTTAATTTATAGTAGGATGTAGCCGCGAATTTGGACAGAGTATTTTGGAGTATTCTCAGGGAAAGGGTTGGATTTGTGAGTGTGAGTAAAATATCGTCAGCGAATAGGCTGATTTTATGCTGACGAAGACCTGCAGTGATTCCTTGGATGTCTGGATGGGTTCTTATAAGTTCCGCCAAGGGTTCCATTATTAATGTAAATAATAGAGGTGATAGGGGGCAACCTTGGCGTGTCCCGTTGGAGATAGAGAAAGGATTAGATAAGAGACCGTCCACCAAAATTTTTGCTGAAGGAGAGGAGTATAGGGCTTTAATGGCCTTAAAGATGTTACCTGAGAAGCCAAATTTGTTTAGAGTGGAAAAGGCATAGCTCCAATGTAGTCTATCAAATGCCTTTTCGGCATCAAGGGCAACCAGGATTGTGGGGACCTTTGTGGATTCAGATTTATGAATGAGATTTAGGATTCTTCTGGTCCCGTCTAAGGCCTGTCTCCCCTTTGTAAAGCCCACCTGGTCTGAGTGAACGATATCAGGTAAGATTTTAAGTAGTCTGTCAGCCAGTATTTTGGCGAATAATTTAATGTCGCAGTTCAAAAGGGAGATAGGCCTGAAGTTGGCAGGTGATGTGGGGTCTTTTCCTGGTTTTGGGATTGTTATAATAGTGGCTTCCAGCATTTCTTTAGGAAAGGAGCTTTGTTCTATGCCTTGGTCAAAGGCTCGAGACAAGTGAAGGGCCAGAGAGTCAGAAAAGAGTTTATAATAATCATTAGAGAAGCCGTCGGGACCCGGGGCTTTGTGGGGTTTTAGGGTTTTGATAGTGTTTGTTATTTCCGAAGGAAGTATTTGGGAGTTTAGGGATGTAAGTTGAGACGCAGAGAGAGTTGGGAGTTTTGTCTTTTTAAGAAAGTTATCAATAATTTGAATAGAGGGTTGGGGGGTATCCTTGTCATCTTTTAAGTTATAAAGTTTAATATAATATTGGCGGAAAGTTTCTGTGATTTGTGTTGGGTGGTGTATCTTTAATGAGGGATTAAGGGGGTCTATGATATATGGTATCTTAGATTTTAATATTTTTTTCTTTACTAGGTTAGCCAGCATGCGTGTGGGTTTATTTTTTGAGGCATATAGTGTTGTGCGTGTTGCTTGCATTTCTCTTTCATAGTTATCCATTAGGATGGATCTCAATTTTTGTCTAAGGGCGAAAAGTTGATTATGTAGACAATCTGTGGGATTTTTATTTAGTTGGCTCTCGATGGAAGAGATTTGTGATAGGATTGTGTCTAGCTGGCGAGATTTCTCCCTTTTATGTTGGGCACTGATCTTAATAAGCACTCCTCTAATAAAGGCCTTATGGGCGTTCCAGATAGTCAGAGGGGAGACATCTGGAGTAGTGTTATTTGTGAAATATTCTTGTAGCGCTATCCTAATGTTGGTGTGATGTTTTGGATGTTTCAGCAGGAAAACATTATTCCGCCATGATTTGGTTCTATCTACTCCTGCATCTAGCGAGACGTCAATCGAGACGGGAGAGTGGTCTGACCAAGTGGCTGCCCCAATCTGGGCCATTTTAACAAGCGGAAGAGTGGATCTATTTACCAGAATCAGATCAATTCTAGAGGAAGATTTGTGTCTTGCTGAATAGAAGGAATACTCTCTAGATGAAGCATTTAGGCATCTATATGTGTCAAACAAAGCTTCTGTATGTAGCCATGGGAGCAGGGAGGTCGCCGTTCTCGAGAGACCTTTCGAGGAGTCTTGGTTCTTATCGGGTACTGCATTGAAGTCGCCACATATAAATAAGTAACCCACCTCGCATCTCCTAGCTCTTTTTATTGCTTTGCTTAAAAATCGAATTTGGGCTTGATTTGGGGCATATAAGTTCACTAGAGTGAAGGGTTTGTCATTTAGAGAGCCGGGTAGAATAATATATCTTCCTTTGGTGTCAACATCTTGAGAGGTAATTTCCACTTGTAGCGAATCTCTAAAGGCGATCAAGACTCCTGCTTGTTTTCTAGGGGAGCTAACTGAGTAAATTTTGGGGAATTTTTTGTGAGAAAATTTTGGACTGGCTGAAGCTGCGAAGTGGGTTTCCTGTACACATATAATATCTGCTCTGGAAGAGAGAGCCTCCCTCCAAAGCGATGATCTTTTGAATGGTGAATTTAAGCCATTTGCATTAATTGACAATATCTTAATTGACATTTTGAGAACTTAAGGATCCGTTGAGCCGATATACAAATATATGATGAGCTATAGACCTGAAAAGTGATATTAAAGGGGTAACAGGTAACAAAACATAGTTACGAAACAGGTTAGGGGTAGCCCTATCCATCTTAGACAAGATGGGAATTTCCACCTGTGGAAAATTCTGAGGGCAGGATAATGAGTGGTGAGACTCAGGTAGTTAACGTTAGCGTAAAAAGGTACGCTTAAAACTATTACAGGCTGAGGGGCCTGAACAGCGGTAGTGGGGAGCGGAAAGAGTTCGTCTGGCGAAAAACAATCCGGGTCCACCTGGATAGGAAGCTGGATGGGCCATAGAATCAATCATGGGTATGATCTTGAGCGTGGTTTTGAGCTTTTGTAGAGGAGGGATGTTGATAGGGAGGACTTGGTATGTCGATTCTCCAGGATTTAAGCAGAAGCATTGCTTCGTCTGGTTTAAGGATGACATGGGTGGTATCTTCTCTACGGATCAGGAGTTTTGTTGGGAAACCCCATCTATAGGGGACTTTCGCTTGAAGTAGAGCTGCGGTGACTGTGGAGAATTTTTTCCTTGTCAGCATAGTGGACTGTGAGAGATCCGTGAATAAGCGTATCTTTTCATACGGTGCTGGAAGTTGAATTAGTTTGCGAGCAGCAATCATAGCGGCATCTTTTATATGGTAGAAGTGAATGCGTGCTATAGTATCTCTTGGGACAGAGTCGGCAATAAATCTAGGCTTAGGCAGCCTGTGTGCTCTGTCAATAATTAGATCTTGTTTACTGGCGTCAGGGATCAGCGTGGCCAGAAGTTGTTTCAGATAATTTGAGATTTCAGAAGGAGAGACGGATTCAGGAATACCGCGGAATTTAATATTATTGCGTCTATTCCTGTCTTCCATATCCACAATCTTTGTCTTGAGCTGCTCTACTTCATCAACTAATTCATAGTGTGCGTCGATTAGGGCATTATGTGACTGGGAAAATTCGCCCATTTTGTTTTCCGTATGTGATACGCGATCGCCTATCTCATCTATGGTATTTTTGAGAGAGGTATTAAGAGACTTAAAGCTGGATTGAATAGAGTCGCTTAAAGCGACCACCATGTCCTTTATGAAGGATTCAGATGCTGACTGTGAAGATGATGGCATAGAGGAGATATATTCTCTCAAGGAGGGTATTTGAGTAGCTATGGAGGATGTGGCGTCAGTCTTAGGTTTTTGTTTTAAGGGGCTTTCAGATGGAGATGGAGACTGTGCCACGTGTGAGGAGGAGGACAACGCCATTTTGGAGGCTTGTTTTGAGTGTGATGAATGTCTCTTTCCTCCTGAATGAGAGTGTAGTGGGGGCGATGGATTTGCACTCACCCGACCCTGTTGGAGCTGTCTCGGCGGAGAGCTGTCATCTGGGTAGTACGGAGCTGCATCTTCCTCCTGCTCTGCACCGGTAGCAGAGGGAAGTGGAGCGGAGACTGTAAGAGCGCGCCGGGCTGAGTTTTCACTCACCCGTCCCTGTTGTAGCTGTCTCGGCAGAGAGCTGTCATCTGGGAGGAACGAGGTTGCATCTTCCTCCTGCTCTGCACCGGTAGCGGAGAAAAGCGGAGCGGAGGCTGTAGGAGCGCGTTGGGCTGCAGTGGATATAAAAAAATCATCCAAGCGCTTAGGCTGAGCGCGGGAGGCTCTGCATCGGGACATCGCTATGGTAACTGTAATGTCTCCGACGCCGTAGGAGAGAAAAGAAGACCCGTGGGTTGCTTCAAAGTCACTTCAGGCTAGGACCGGAGCAGAGCTCGGGAATTAAGCGGCCATCTTCCTGCTCTGCCAGGCCACGCCCCCAACTTTTTCTATTTTTGACATAATCAATGCTCGTGCCAAATTTCAAGTTTCTATAACATTGGGAAGTGAGAGAATTAAATTCCGTACGTAAAATTTGTTCGCTATTTTTTTGCGCTTAGAATTGAATAATTGAGTTGGAACCCATTGGATTTTCCTATTTATGACATAATCAATGCTCGTGCCAAATTTGAAGTATCTATGGCATTGGGAAGTGAATTAGATTCCGTACGTAAAAGTAGGACGCTAATTTTTTCGTGCTTAGAATTGAACAATCGAGTTGGGACCTATTAACTTTTCCTATTTCTGACATAAATAATGCTCGTGCCAAATTTCAAGTTTCTATAACAATGGGAAGTGAGAGAAATAGATTCCGTACGTAAAATTTGGACGCTATTTTTTGCGCTAAGAATTGAATAATGGAGTTGCGACCCATTAGCTTTTCCTATTTATGACATAACCAATGCTTATGCCAAATTTCAAGTTTCTATGACTTTGGGAAGTGAGAGAATCAGATTCCGTACGTAAAATTTGGACGCCTATTTTTTTACGCTTAGAATTGGATAATCGAGTTGGGACACATTAACTTTTCCTATTTATGACATAATGAATGTTCGTGCCAAATTACATCGGGAAGTGAGAGCAATAGAATCCACACGTAAAATTTGGATGGTAATTCTTTTGCGCTTAGAATTAAATAATCGAGTTGGGACCCATTAACTTTTTCAATTTATGACATAATCAATGCTCATGCCAAATTTCAAGTTTCTATGACATTGGGAAGTGATGGAATTAGATTCCGTACGTAAAATTTGGACGCTAATTCTTTGGTGCTTAGAATTGAATAATAGAGTTTGGAGCCATTAGCTTTTACTATTTATGACATAATCAATGCTTGTGCCAAATTACATCGGGAAGTGAGAGAATTAGATTCCGTATGTAAAATTTGGACGCTAATTCTTCTGCGCTTAGAATTAAATAACCGAGTTGGGACCCATTAGATTTTCCTATTTATGACATAAATAATGCTCGTACCAAATTTCAAGTTTCTATGACATTGGGAAGTGAGAGAATTAAATTCCGTACGTAAAATTTGTTCGCTATTTTTTTGCGCTTAGAATTGAATAATTGAGTTGGAACCCATTGGATTTTCCAATTTATGACATATTCAATGCTCGTGCCAAATTTGAAGTATCTATGGCATTGGGAAGTGAATTAGATTCCGTACGTAAAAGTAGGACGCTAATTTTTTAGTGCTTAGAATTGAACAATCAAGTTGGGACCTATTAACTTTTCCTATTTCTGACATAAATAATGCTCGTGCCAAATTTCAAGTTTCTATAACAATGGGAAGTGACAGAAATAGATTCCGTACGTAAAATTTGGACGCTATTTTTTGCACTTAGAATTGAATAATGGAGTTGCGACCCATTAGCTTTTCCTATTTATGACATAACCAATGCTTATGCCAAATTTCAAGTTTCTATGACTTTGGGAAGTGAGAGAATCAGATTCTGTACGTAAAATTTGGACGCCTATTCTTTAGCGCATAGAATTGAATAATCGAGTTGGGACCCAATAACTTTATCTATTTATGACATATTCAATGCTCGTGCCAAATTTCAAATTTCTATAACATTGGGAAGTGATTGAATTAGATTCCGTACGTAAAATTTGGACGCTAATTCTTTTGCGCTGAGAATTGAATAATCTACTTGGGACACATTAACTTTTCCTATTTATGACATAATCAATGTTCGTGCCAAATTACATCGGGAAGTGAGAGCAATAGAATCCACACGTAAAATTTGGATGGTAATTCTTTTGCGCTTAGAATTAAATAATCGAGTTGGGACCCATTAACTTTTTCAATTTATGACATAATCAATGCTCATGCCAAATTTCATGTTTCTATGACATCGCGAAGTGAGAAAATTAGATTTCGTATGTAAAATTTGGACACTAATTCTTTGGCGCTTAGAAATGTATAATCGAGTTGGGACCCATTAGATTTTCCTATTTATGACCTAATTAATGCTCATGCCAAACTTCAAGTTTCTATGACATTGGGAAGTGATGGAATTAGATTCCGTACGTAAAATTTGGACGCTAATTCTTTGGTGCTTAGAATTGAATAATAGAGTTGGGAGCCATTAGCTTTTCATATTTATGACATAATCAATGCTCGTGCCAAATTACATCGGGAAGTGAGAGAATTAGATTCCGTATGTAAAATTTGGACGCTAATTCTTCTGCGCTTAGAATTAAATAATCGAGCTGGGACCCATTAGATTTTCCTATTTATGACATAAATAATGCTCGTACCAAATTTCAAGTTTCTATGACATTGGGAAGTGAGAGAATTAAATTCCGTACGTAAAATTTGTTCGCTATTTTTTTGCGCTTAGAATTGAATAATTGAGTTGGAACCCATTGGCTTTTCCTATTTATGACATAATCAATGCTCGTGCCAAATTTGAAGTATCTATGACATTGGGAAGTGAATAAGATTCCGTACGTAAAAGTAGGACGCTAATTTTTTCGTGCTTAGAATTGAACAATCGAGTTGGGACCTATTAACGTTTCCTATTTCTGACATAAATAATGCTTGTGCCAAATTTCAAGTTTCTATGACAATGGGAAGTGAGAGAAATAGATTCCGTACGTAAAATTTGGACGCTAATTCTTTGGCGCGTAGAATTGAATAATCGAGTGTGGACCAATTAACTTTTCCTATTTCTGACACAATCAATGCTCGTGCCAAATTACATCGGGAAGTGAGATAATTAGATTCCGTATGTAAAATTTGGACGGTAATTATTTTGCGCTTAGAATTGAATAATCGAGTTGGGACCCATGAACTTTTCCTATTTCTGACATAATCAATGCTCGTGCCACATCTCAAGTTTCTATGACTTTGGGAAGTGAGAGAATCAGATTCCGTACGTAAAATTTGGACGCCTTTGTTTTTGCGCTTAGAATTGAATAATCGAGTTGGCACCCATTAGCTTTTACTATTTATGACATAATCAATGCTTGTGCCAAATTTCAAGTTTCTATGACATTGGGAAGTGATGGAATTAGATTCCGTACGTAAACTTTGGACGCTATTTTTTTTGCTCTTAGAATTGAATAATCGAGTTGGGACTAGGGATGAGCGAGCATACTCGGAAAAGCACTACTCGCTCGAGTAATGTGCTTTATTTGAGTATCGCAGTGCTCATCCCTGTAGATTCGGGTGCTGGCACGGAGCGGGGAGCTGCAGGGGAGAGCGGGGAGGAACGGAGGGGAGATCTTTCTCACCCTCTTTCCCGCCCGCTCTCCCCTGTTCCCCGCTGCGACTCACCTGTCAGCCGCAGCGGCACCCGAATCTTCAGGGACGAGCACTGCGATACTCGGATAAAGCACATTACTCGAGCGAGTAGTGCTTTTCCGAGTATGCTCGCTCATCCCTAGTTGGGACCCATTAACTTTTCCTATTTATGACATAATCAATGCTCATGCCAAATTTCATATTTCTATGACATTGGGAAAGTGAGATAATTAGATTCCGTTCGTAAAATTTGGACGCTAATTCTTTAGCGCATAGAATTGAATAATCGAGTTGGGACTAATAAACATTTTCTACCTATGACATAATCAATGCTCGTGCCAAATTTCAAGTTTCTATGACATTGGGAAGTGAGAGAATTAGATTCCGTACGTAAAATTTGGACGCTATTTTTTGCGCTTAGAATTGAATAATGGAGTTGCGACCCATTAGCTTTTCCTATTTATGACATAATCAATGCTCGTGCCAAATTTCAAGTTTCTATGACATTGGGAAGTGATGGAATTGGATTCCGTACGTAAACTTTGGACGCTATTTTTTTTGCGCTTAGAATTGAATAATCGAGTTGGTACCCATTAACTTTATCTATTTATGACATATTCAATGCTCGTGCCAAATTTCAAATTTCTATAACATTGGGAAGTGATTGAATTAGATTCCGTACGTAAAATTTGGACGCTAATTCTTTTGCGCTGAGAATTGAATAATCTACTTGGGACACATTAACTTTTCCTATTTATGACATAATCAATGTTCGTGCCAAATTACATCGGGAAGTGAGAGCAATAGAATCCACACGTAAAATTTGGATGGTAATTCTTTTGCGCTTAGAATTAAATAATCGAGTTGGGACCCATTAACTTTTTCAATTTATGACATAATCAATGCTCATGCCAAATTTCATGTTTCTATGACATCGCGAAGTGAGAAAATTAGATTTCGTATGTAAAATTTGGACACTAATTCTTTGGCGCTTAGAAATGTATAATCGAGTTGGGACCCATTAGATTTTCCTATTTATGACCTAATTAATGCTCATGCCAAACTTCAAGTTTCTATGACATTGGGAAGTGATGGAATTAGATTCCGTACGTAAAATTTGGACGCTAATTCTTTGGTGCTTAGAATTGAATAATAGAGTTGGGAGCCATTAGCTTTTCATATTTATGACATAATCAATGCTCGTGCCAAATTACATCGGGAAGTGAGAGAATTAGATTCCGTATGTAAAATTTGGACGCTAATTCTTCTGCGCTTAGAATTAAATAATCGAGCTGGGACCCATTAGATTTTCCTATTTATGACATAAATAATGCTCGTACCAAATTTCAAGTTTCTATGACATTGGGAAGTGAGAGAATTAAATTCCGTACGTAAAATTTGTTCGCTATTTTTTTGCGCTTAGAATTGAATAATTGAGTTGGAACCCATTGGCTTTTCCTATTTATGACATAATCAATGCTCGTGCCAAATTTGAAGTATCTATGACATTGGGAAGTGAATAAGATTCCGTACGTAAAAGTAGGACGCTAATTTTTTCGTGCTTAGAATTGAACAATCGAGTTGGGACCTATTAACGTTTCCTATTTCTGACATAAATAATGCTTGTGCCAAATTTCAAGTTTCTATGACAATGGGAAGTGAGAGAAATAGATTCCGTACGTAAAATTTGGACGCTAATTCTTTGGCGCGTAGAATTGAATAATCGAGTGTGGACCAATTAACTTTTCCTATTTCTGACACAATCAATGCTCGTGCCAAATTACATCGGGAAGTGAGATAATTAGATTCCGTATGTAAAATTTGGACGGTAATTATTTTGCGCTTAGAATTGAATAATCGAGTTGGGACCCATGAACTTTTCCTATTTCTGACATAATCAATGCTCGTGCCACATCTCAAGTTTCTATGACTTTGGGAAGTGAGAGAATCAGATTCCGTACGTAAAATTTGGACGCCTTTGTTTTTGCGCTTAGAATTGAATAATCGAGTTGGCACCCATTAGCTTTTACTATTTATGACATAATCAATGCTTGTGCCAAATTTCAAGTTTCTATGACATTGGGAAGTGATGGAATTAGATTCCGTACGTAAACTTTGGACGCTATTTTTTTTGCTCTTAGAATTGAATAATCGAGTTGGGACTAGGGATGAGCGAGCATACTCGGAAAAGCACTACTCGCTCGAGTAATGTGCTTTATTTGAGTATCGCAGTGCTCATCCCTGTAGATTCGGGTGCTGGCACGGAGCGGGGAGCTGCAGGGGAGAGCGGGGAGGAACGGAGGGGAGATCTTTCTCACCCTCTTTCCCGCCCGCTCTCCCCTGTTCCCCGCTGCGACTCACCTGTCAGCCGCAGCGGCACCCGAATCTTCAGGGACGAGCACTGCGATACTCGGATAAAGCACATTACTCGAGCGAGTAGTGCTTTTCCGAGTATGCTCGCTCATCCCTAGTTGGGACCCATTAACTTTTCCTATTTATGACATAATCAATGCTCATGCCAAATTTCATATTTCTATGACATTGGGAAAGTGAGATAATTAGATTCCGTTCGTAAAATTTGGACGCTAATTCTTTAGCGCATAGAATTGAATAATCGAGTTGGGACTAATAAACATTTTCTACCTATGACATAATCAATGCTCGTGCCAAATTTCAAGTTTCTATGACATTGGGAAGTGAGAGAATTAGATTCCGTACGTAAAATTTGGACGCTATTTTTTGCGCTTAGAATTGAATAATGGAGTTGCGACCCATTAGCTTTTCCTATTTATGACATAATCAATGCTCGTGCCAAATTTCAAGTTTCTATGACATTGGGAAGTGATGGAATTGGATTCCGTACGTAAACTTTGGACGCTATTTTTTTTGCGCTTAGAATTGAATAATCGAGTTGGTACCCATTAACTTTTCCTATTTATGACATAATCAATGCTCATGCCAAATTTCATGTTTCTATGACATCGCGAAGTGAGAAAATTAGATTCCGTATGTAAAATTTGGACGCTAATTCTTTGGCGCTTAGAATTGAATAATCGAGTTGGGCGCCATTAGCTTTTCCTATTTATGACATAATCAATGCTCGTGCCAAATTACATCGGGAAGTGAGAGAATTAGATTCCGTATGTAAAATTTGGACGCTAATTATTTTGCGCTTAGAATTGAATAATCGAGTTGGGACCCATGAACTTTTCCTATTTATGACATAATCAATGCTCGTGCCAAATTACATCGGGAAGTGAGAGAATTAGATTCCGTATGTAAAATTTGGACGCTAATTATTTTGCGCTTAGAATTGAATAATCGAGTTGGGACCCATGAACTTTTCCTATTTCTGACATAATCAATGCTCATGCCAAATTACATCGGGAAGTGAGAGAATTAGATTCCGAATGTAAAATTTGGACGCTAATTATTTTGCGCTTAGAATTGAATAATCGAGTTGCGACCCATTAGCTTTTTTTATTTATGACATAATCAATGCTCGTGCCAAATTTCAAGTTTTTATGACATTGGGAAGTGATGGAATTAGATTCCGTACGTAAACTTTGGACGCTATTTTTTTTGCTCTTAGAATTGAATAATCGAGTTGGGACTAGGGATGAGCGAGCATACTCGGAAAAGCACTACTCGCTCGAGTAATGTGCTTTATTTGAGTATCGCAGTGCTCATCCCTGTAGATTCGGGTGCTGGCACGGAGCGGGGAGCTGCAGGGGAGAGCGGGGAGGAACGGAGGGGAGATCTTTCTCACCCTCTTTCCCGCCCGCTCTCCCCTGCTCCCCGCTGCGACTCACCTGTCAGCCGCAGCGGCACCCGAATCTTCAGGGACGAGCACTGCGATACTCGGATAAAGCACATTACTCGAGCGAGTAGTGCTTTTCCGAGTATGCTCGCTCATCCCTAGTTGGGACCCATTAACTTTTCCTATTTATGACATAATCAATGCTCATGCCAAATTTCATATTTCTATGACATTGGGAAAGTGAGATAATTAGATTCCGTTCGTAAAATTTGGACGCTAATTCTTTAGCGCATAGAATTGAATAATCGAGTTGGGACTAATAAACATTTTCTACCTATGACATAATCAATGCTCGTGCCAAATTTCAAGTTTCTATGACATTGGGAAGTGAGAGAATTAGATTCCGTACGTAAAATTTGGACGCTATTTTTTGCGCTTAGAATTGAATAATGGAGTTGCGACCCATTAGCTTTTCCTATTTATGACATAATCAATGCCCGTGCCAAATTTCAAGTTTCTATGACATTGGGAAGTGATGGAATTGGATTCCGTACGTAAACTTTGGACGCTATTTTTTTTGCGCTTAGAATTGAATAATCGAGTTGGTACCCATTAACTTTTCCTATTTATGACATAATCAATGCTCATGCCAAATTTCATGTTTCTATGACATCGCGAAGTGAGAAAATTAGATTCCGTATGTAAAATTTGGACGCTAATTCTTTGGCGCTTAGAATTGAATAATCGAGTTGGGCGCCATTAGCTTTTCCTATTTATGACATAATCAATGCTCGTGCCAAATTACATCGGGAAGTGAGAGAATTAGATTCCGTATGTAAAATTTGGACGCTAATTATTTTGCGCTTAGAATTGAATAATCGAGTTGGGACCCATGAACTTTTCCTATTTATGACATAATCAATGCTCGTGCCAAATTACATCGGGAAGTGAGAGAATTAGATTCCGTATGTAAAATTTGGACGCTAATTATTTTGCGCTTAGAATTGAATAATCGTGTTGGGACCCATTAACTTTTCCTATTTCTGACATAATCAATGCTCATGCCAAATTACATCGGGAAGTGAGAGAATTAGATTCCGAATGTAAAATTTGGACGCTAATTATTTTGCGCTTAGAATTGAATAATCGAGTTGCGACCCATTAGCTTTTTTTATTTATGACATAATCAATGCTCGTGCCAAATTTCAAGTTTTTATGACATTGGGAAGTGATGGAATTAGATTCCGTACGTAAACTTTGGACGCTATTTTTTTTGCTCTTAGAATTGAATAATCAAGTTGGGACTAGGGATGAGCGAGCATACTCGGAAAAGCACTAGTCGCTCGAGTAATGTGCTTTATTCGAGTATCGCAGTGCTCGTCCCTGTAGATTAGGGTGCTGGCACGGAGCGGGGAGCTGCACGGGAGAGCAGGGAGGAACGGAGGGGAGATCTTTTTCTCCCTCTCTCCCGCCCGCTCTCCCCTGCTCCCCGCTGCGACTCACCTGTCAGCCGCAGCGGCACCCGAATCTTCAGGGACGAGCACTGCGATACTCGGATAAAGCACATTACTCGAGCGAGTAGTGCTTTTCCGAGTATGCTCGCTTATCCCTAGTTGGGACCCATTAAATTTTCCTATTTATGACATAATCAATGCTAATGCCAAATTTCATGTTTCTAAGACATTGGGAAAGTGAGAGAATTAGATTCCGTTCGTAAAATTTGGACGCTAATTCTTTTGCGCTTAGAATTGAATAATCGAGTTGGCACCCATTAGCTTTTCCTATTTATGACATGATCAATGCTCTTGCCAAATTTCAAGTTTCTATGACATTGGGAAGTGAGAGAATCAGATTCCGTACGTAAAATTTGGACGCCTATTCTTTTGCACTTAGAATTGAATAATCGAGTTGGCACCCATTAGCTTTTTCTATTTATGACATAATCAATGCTCGTGCCAAATTTCAAGTTTTTATTACATCGGGGAGTGAGAGAATTAGATTCCGTATGCAAAATTTGGACGCTAATTCTTTGGCACTTAGAATTGAATAATCGAGTTGGGACACATTAACTTTTCCTATTTATGACATAATCAATGCTCGTGCCAAATTACATCGGGAAGTGAGAGCAATAGAATCCACACGTAAAATTTGGATGGTAATTCTTTTGCGCTTAGAATTAAAAGGGTTGTCCCGCGGCAGCAAGTGGGTCTATACACTTCTGTATGGCCATATTAATGCACTTTGTAATGTACATTGTGCATTAATTATGAGCCATACAGAAGTTAACAAAAGTTTTTCACTTACCTGCTCCGTTGCTGGCGTCCTCGTCTCCATGGTTGCCGTCTAATTTTCGCCGTCTAATGGCCAAATTAGACGCGCTTGCGCAGTCCGGGTCTTCTTCTCTTCTCAATGGGGCTCCGTGTAGCTCCGTATAGCTCCGCCCCGTCACGTGCCGATTCCAGCCAATCAGGAGGCTGGAATCGGCAATGGACCGCACAGAAGAGCTGCGGTCCACGGAGGGAGAAGATGCCGGTGGCCATCTTCACCGGGTAAGTAAGTAGTCACCGGAGCGCGGGGATTAAGGTAAGCGCTGTCCGGTGTTCTTTTTTAACCCCTGCATTGAGGTTGTCTCGCGCCGAACGGGGGGGGGGGGGGGGGGGAGGGTTGAAAAAAAAAACCCGTTTCGGCGCGGGACAACCCCTTTAAATAATCGAGTTGGGACCCATTAACTTTTTCAATTTATGACATAATCAATGCTCATGCCAAATTTCATGTTTCTATGACATCGCGAAGTGAGAAAATTAGATTCCGTACGTAAAATTTGGACGCTAATTCTTTGGGGCTTAGAATTGAATAATCGAGATGGGCGCCATTAGCTTTTCCTATTTATGACATAATCAATGCTCGTACCAAATTTCAAGTTTCTATGACAATGGGAAGTGAGAGAATTAGATTCCGTATGTAAAATTTGGACGCTAATTCTTCTGCGCTTTGAATTAAATAATCGAGTTGGGACCCATTAGATTTTCCTATATATGACATAAATAATGATCGTACCAAATTTCAAGTTTCTATGACAATGGGAAGTGAGAGAATTAGATTCCTTTCGTAAAATTTGGACGCTAATTCTTTAGTGCATAGAATTGAATAATCGAGTTGGGACTTATTAACTTTTCCTATTTATGACATAATCAATGCTCGTGCCAAATTTCAAGTTTTTCTATGACATTGGGAAGTGATGGAATTGGATTCCGTACGTAAACTTTGGACGCAATTTTTTTGCGCTTAGAATTGAATAATCGAGTTGGGACCCATTAACTTTTCCTATTTCTGACATAAATAATGCTCGTGCCAAATTTCAAGTTTCTATGACAATGGGAAGTGAGAAAATTGGATTCCGTACGTAAAATTTGGACGCTAATTCTTTGGCGCTTAGAATTGAATAATCGAGTTGCGACCGATTAGCTTTTCCTATTTATGACATAATCAATGCTCGTGACAAATTTCAAGTTTCTATGACATTGGGAAGTGATGGAATTGGATTCCGTACGTAAACTTTGGACGCAATTTTTTTGCGCTTAGAATTGAATAATCGAGTTGGGACCCATTAACTTTTCCTATTTATGACATAATCAATGCTCATGCCAAATTTCATGTTTCTATGACATTGGGAAGTGAGAGAATTAGATTTTGTACGTAAAATTTGGACGCTAATTCTTTTGCGCTTAGATTTGAATTATCGAGTTGGGACCCATTAGCTTTTCCTATTTATGACATAATCAATGCTGGTGCCAAATGTCAAGTTTTTATGACATCAAGGAGTGAGAGAATCATATTCCGTACGTAAAATTTGGACGCTAATTCTTTTTCGCTTAGAATTGAATAATCGAGTTGGGACCCATTAACTTTTCCTATTTATGAAATAGTCAATGCTCGTGCCAAATTACATCGGGAAGTGAGAGAATTAGATTCCGTATGTAAAATTATGACGCTAATTCTTCTGCGCTTAGAATTAACTAATCAAGTTGGGACCCATTAGATTTTCCTATTTATGACATAATCAATGCTCGTGCCAAATTTCAAGTTTTTATGACATCGGGAAGTTAAAGAATTAGATTCCGTACGTAAAATTTGGACGCTAATTCTTTGGCGAATAGAATTGAATAATCGAGTTGGGACCCATTAACTTTTCCTATTTATGACATAGTCAATGCTCGTGCCAGATTACATCGGGAAGTGAGAGAATAAGATTCCGTATGTAAAATTATGACGCTAATTCTTCTGCGCTTATAATTAAATAATCGAGTTGGGACCCATTAGATTTTCCTATTTATGACATAATCAATGCTCATGCCAAATTTCATGTTTCTATGACATCGCAAAGTGAGAAAATTAGATTTAGTACGTTAAATTGGACGCTAATTCTTTGGCGCTTAGAATTGAATAATCGAGTTAGGACCCATTAGCTTTTCCTGTTTATGACCTAAACAATGCTCGTGCCAAATTTCTGGTTTCTATCACATTGGGAAGTGAGAGAATTAGATTCCGTACGTAAAATTTGGACGCTAATTCTTCTGCGCTTAGAATTAAATAATCGAGTTGGGACCCATTAACTTTTCTCAATTCATGAGATAATCAATGCTCATGCCAAATTTCATGTTTCTGTGGCATCGCAAAGTGAGAAAATTAGATTTAGTACGTTAAATTGGACGCTAATTCTTTTGCGCTTAGAATTGAATAATCGAGTTGGCACCCATAAGCTTTTCCTATTTATGACATAATCAATGCTCGTGCCAAATTACATCGGGAAGTGAGAGCAATATAATCCACACGTAAAATTTGGATGGTAATTCTTTTGCGCTTAGAATTAAATAATCGAGTTGGGACCCATCAACTTTTTCAATTTATGACATAATCAATGCTCGTGCCAAATTACATCGGGAAGTGAGAGAATTAGATTCCATATGTAAAATTTGGACGCTAATTCTTCTGCGCTTAGAATTAAATAATCGAGTTGGGACCCATTAGATTTTCCTATTTATGACATAAATAATGCTCGTACCAAATTTCAAGTTTCTATGACAATGGGAAGTGAGAGAATTAGATTCCTTTCGTAAAATTTGGACGCTAATTCTTTAGTGCATAGAATTGAATAATCGAGTTGGGACTTATTAACTTCTTCTATTTATGACATAATCAATGCTCGTGCCAAATTTGAAGTATCTATGACATTGGGAAGTGAATTAGATTCCGTACGTAAAAGTAGGAAGCTAATTTTTTCGTGCTTAGATTTGAACAATCGAGTTGGGACCTATTAACTTTTCCTATTTATGACATAATCAAATCTCATGCCACATTTCAAGTTTCTATGACATCGCAAAGTGAGAAAATTAGATTCTGTATATAAAATTTGGACGCTAATTCTTTGGCGCTTAGAATTGAATAATCGAGTTGGGACTTATTGACTTTTTCTATTTATGACATAATCAACGCTCGTGCCAAATTTCAAGTTTCTATGACATTGGGAAGTGAGAGAATTGGATTCCGTACGTAAAATTTGGACGCTAATTCTTTGGCACTTAGAATTGAATAATCGAGTTGCGACCCATTAGCTTTTCCGATTTATGACATAATCAATGCTCGTGCCAAATTTCAAGTTTCTATGACATTGGAAAGTGATGGAATTGGATTCCGTACGTAAACTTTGGACGCAATTTTTTTGCACTTAGAATTGAATAATCGAGTTGGGACCCATTAACTTTTCCTATTTATGACATAATCAATGCTAATGCCAAATTTCATGTTTCTATGACATTGGGAAAGTGAGAGAATTAGATTCCGTTCGTAAAATTTGGACGCTAATTCTTTAGCGCATAGAATTGAATAATCGAGTTGGGACTTATTAACTTTTTCTGTTTATGACATAATCAATGCTCGTGCCAAATTTCAAGTTTCTATGACATTGGGAAGTGAGAGAATTATATTCCGTACGTAAAATTTGGACGCTAATTCTTTTTCGCTTAGAATTGAATAATCGAGTTGGGACCCATTAACTTTTCCTATTTATGACATAGTCAATGCTCGTGCCAAATTACATCGGGAAGCGAGAGAATTAGATTCCGTATGTAAAATTATGACGCTAATTCTTTGGCGCTTAGAATTAAATAATCGAGTTGGAACCCATTTGATTTTCCTATTTATGACATAATCAATGCTCGTGCCAAATTTCAAGTTTTTATGACATCGGGAAGTTAGAGAATTAGATTCCGTACGTAAAATTTGGACGCTAATTCTTTGGCGAATAGAATTGAATAATGGAGTTGGGACCCATTACCTTTTCCTATTTATGACATAATCAATGCTCGTGCCAAATTACATCGGGAAGTGAGAGCATTAGATTCCATACGTAAAATTTGGACGCTAATTCTTCTGCGCTTAGAATTAAATAATCGAGTTGGGACCCATTACCTTTTCTCAATTTATGACATAATCAATGCTCATGCCAAATTTCATGTTTCTATGACATCGCAAAGTGAGAAAATTAGATTTAGTACGTTAAATTGGACGCTAATTCTTTGGCGCTTAGAATTGAATAATCGAGTTAGGAAACATTAGCTTTTCCTATTTATGACCTAAACAATGCTCGTGCCAAATTTCTGGTTTCTATCACATTGGGAAGTGAGAGAATTAGATTCCGTACGTAAAATTTGGACGCTAATTCTTCTGCGCTTAGAATTAAATAATCGAGTTGGGACCCATTAACTTTTCTCAATTCATGAGATAATCAATGCTCATGCCAAATTTCATGTTTCTGTGGCATCGCAAACATGAGAAAATTAGATTTAGTACGTTAAATTGGACGCTAATTCTTTTGCGCTTAGAATTGAATAATCGAGTTGGCACCCATAAGCTTTTCCTATTTATGACATAATCAATGCTCGTGCCAAATTACATCGGGAAGTGAGAGCAATAGAATCCACACGTAAAATTTGGATGGTAATTCTTTTGCGCTTAGAATTAAATAATCGAGTTGGGACCCATCAACTTTTTCAATTTATGACATAATCAATGCTCGTGCCAAATTACATCGGGAAGTGAGAGAATTAGATTCCATATGTAAAATTTGGACGCTAATTCTTCTGCGCTTAGAATTAAATAATCGAGTTGGGACCCATTAGATTTTCCTATTTATGACATAAATAATGCTCGTACCAAATTTCAAGTTTCTATGACAATGGGAAGTGAGAGAATTAGATTCCTTTCGTAAAATTTGGACGCTAATTCTTTAGTGCATAGAATTGAATAATCGAGTTGGGACTTATTAACTTCTTCTATTTATGACATAATCAATGCCCGTGCCAAATTTGAAGTATCTATGACATTGGGAAGTGAATTAGATTCCGTACGTAAAAGTAGGAAGCTAATTTTTTCGTGCTTAGATTTGAACAATCGAGTTGGGACCTATTAACTTTTCCTATTTATGACATAATCAAATCTCATGCCACATTTCAAGTTTCTATGACATCGCGAAGTGAGAAAATTAGATTCTGTATATAAAATTTGGACGCTAATTCTTTGGCGCTTAGAATTGAATAATCGAGTTGGGACTTATTGACTTTTTCTATTTATGACATAATCAACGCTCGTGCCAAATTTCAAGTTTCTATGACATTGGGAAGTGAGAGAATTGGATTCCGTACGTAAAATTTGGACGCTAATTCTTTGGCACTTAGAATTGAATAATCGAGTTGCGACCCATTAGCTTTTCCGATTTATGACATAATCAATGCTCGTGCCAAATTTCAAGTTTCTATGACATTGGAAAGTGATGGAATTGCATTCCGTACGTAAACTTTGGACGCAATTTTTTTGCACTTAGAATTGAATAATCGAGTTGGGACCCATTAACTTTTCCTATTTATGACATAATCAATGCTAATGCCAAATTTCATGTTTCTATGACATTGGGAAAGTGAGAGAATTAGATTCCGTTCGTAAAATTTGGACGCTAATTCTTTAGCGCATAGAATTGAATAATCGAGTTGGAACTTATTAACTTTTTCTGTTTATGACATAATCAATGCTCGTGCCAAATTTCAAGTTTCTATGACATTGGGAAGTGAGAGAATTGGATTCCGTACGTAAAATTTGGACGCTAATTCTTTGGCACTTAGAATTGAATAATCGAGTTGCGACCCATTAGCTTTTCCGATTTATGACATAATCAATGCTCATGCCAAATTTCAAGTTTCTATGACATTGGGAAGTGATGGAATTGGATTCCGTACGTAAACTTTGGACGCAATTTTTTTGCGCTTAGAATTGAATAATCGAGTTGGGACCCATTAACTTTTCCTATTTATGACATAATCAATGCTCGTGCCAAATTTCAAGTTTTTATGACATCGAGGAGTGAGAGAATTATATTCCGTACGTAAAATTTGGACGCTAATTCTTTTTCGCTTAGAATTGAATAATCGAGTTGGGACCCATTAACTTTTCCTATTTATGACATAGTCAATGCTCGTGCCAAATTACATCGGGAAGCGAGAGAATTAGATTCCGTATGTAAAATTATGACGCTAATTCTTTGGCGCTTAGAATTAAATAATCGAGTTGGAACCCATTTGATTTTCCTATTTATGACATAATCAATGCTCGTGCCAAATTTCAAGTTTTTATGACATCGGGAAGTTAGAGAATTAGATTCCGTACGTAAAATTTGGACGCTAATTCTTTGGCGAATAGAATTGAATAATGGAGTTGGGACCCATTACCTTTTCCTATTTATGACATAATCAATGCTCGTGCCAAATTACATCGGGAAGTGAGAGCATTAGATTCCATACGTAAAATTTGGACGCTAATTCTTTTGCGCTTAGGATTAAATAATCGAGTTGGGACCCATTACCTTTTCTCAATTTATGACATAATCAATGCTCATGCCAAATTTCATGTTTCTATGACATCGGGAAGTGAGAAAATTAGATTTAGTACGTTAAATTGGACGCTAATTCTTTGGCGCTTAGAATTGAATAATCAAGTTGGGACCCATTAGCTTTTCCTATTTATGACCTAAACAATGCTCGTGCCAAATTTCAGGTTTCTATCACATTGGGAAGTGAGAGAATTAGATTCCGTACGTAAAATTTGGACGCTAATTTTTTTGCGCTTAGAATTGAATAATTGAGTTGGAACCCATTGGATTTTCCTATTTATGACATAATCAATGCTCGTGCCAAATTTGAAGTATCTATGACATTGGGAAGTGAATTAGATTCCGTACGTAAAAGTAGGACGCTAATTTTTTTGTGCTTAGAATTGAACAATCGAGTTGGGACCTATTAACTTTTCCTATTTCTGACATAAATAATGCTCGTGCCGAATTTCAAGTTTCTATGACAATGGGAAGTGAGAGAAATAGATTCCGTACGTAAAATTTGGACGCTAATTATTTTGCGCTTAGAATTGAATGATTGAGTTGGGACCCATTAGCTTTTCCTATTTATGACATAATCAATGCTCGTGCCACATTTCAAGTTTCTATGACATTGCAAAGGGAGAAAATTAGGTTCAGTATGTAAAATTTGGACGCTAATTCTTTAGCGCTTAGAATTGAATAATCGAGTTGCGACCCATTAGCTTTTCCTATTTATGACATAATCAATGCTCGTGCCAAATTTCAAGTTTCTATGACATTGATAAGTGATGGAATTAGATTCCGTTCGTAAACTTTGGACGCTTTTTTTTTTGCGCTTGGAATTGAATAATCGAGTTGGGATCCATTAACTTTTCCTATTTATGACATAATCAATGCTCATGCCAAATTTCATGTTTCTATGACATTGGGAAGTGAGAGAATTTGATTCTGTACGTAAAATTTGGACGCTAATTCTTTAGCGCATAGAATTGAATAATCGAGTTTGGACCCAATAACTTTTTCTATTTATGAGATATTCAATGTTCGTGCCAAATTTCAAGTTTCTATAGCATTGGGAAGTGAGAGAATTAAATTCAGTACGTAAAATTTGGACGCTAATTCTTTTGCGCTTAGAATTGAATAATCGAGTTGGCACCCATTAGCTTTTCCTATTTATGACATAATCAATGCTCGTGCCAAATTTCAAGTTTTTATTACATCGGGGAGTGAGAGAATTAGATTCCGTATGTAAAATTTGGACGCTAATTACTTGGCGCTTAGAATTGAATAGTCGAGTTGGGACACATTAACTTTTCCTATTTATGACATAATCAATGCTCGTGCCAAATTACATCTGGAAGTGAGAGCAATAGAATCCACACGTAAAATTTGGATGGTAATTCTTTTGCGCTTAGAATTAAATAATCGAGTTGGGACACATTAACTTTTCCAATTTATGACATAATCAATGTTCATGCCAAATTTCAAGTTTCTATGACATTGGGAAGTGATGGAATTAGATAACGTACGTAAAATTTGGACGCTAATCCTTTGGCGCCTAAAATTGAATAATCAAGTTGGGACCTATTAACTTTTCCTCTATATGACATAATCAATGCTCATGCCAAATTTCAAGTTTCTATGACATTGTGAAGTGAGAGAATTAGATTCCGTATGTAAAATTTGGACGCTAGTTCTTTGCCGCTTAGAAGTAAATAATCGAGTTGAGACCCATTAGCTTTTCCTATTTATGACATCATCAATGCTCGTGCCCAATTTCATGTTTCTATGACATTGGGAAGTGATGGAATTAGATACCGGACGTAAAATTTGAACGCTAATTTTTTTGCGCTTAGAATTGAATGATCGAGTTGGGACCCATTAGCTTTTCCTATTTATGACATAATCAATGCTCGTGCCAAATTACATCGCGAAGTGAGAGCATTAGATTCCGTACGTAAAATTTGGACGCTAATTCCTTTGCGTTTAGAATTGAAAAATCGAGTTGGCACCCATTAGCTTTTCCTATTTATGACATAATCAATGCTCGTGCCAAATTTCAAGTTTTTATGACATCGGGAAGTGAGAGAATTAGATTCCGTAGGTAACATTTGTACGCTAATTCTTTGGCGCTTAGAATTAAAAAATCGAGTTGGGACACATTAACTTTTCCTATTTATGATATAATCAATGCTCGTGCCAAATTACATCGGGAAGTGAGAGAATTAGATTCCGTACGTAAAATTTGGACGCTAATTCTTCTGCGCTTATAATTAAATAATCGAGTTGGGACCCATTAGCTTTTCCTATTTTTTTTTTTTTTTTTTAAATAATTTTTATTGGGTTTTATAAAAGATCAAGAGTACATATACAAGCATTACATATGCAGTAGACATTGTATACATCGTTACAAAGTTCTTGTTACTGAGCGTTTCAAATTGTACATTTTATGCAGCGATATAAATTCTAAATATGATGAAATACTCTTTAAGTTTAATCAGTAGTTGAAAGGATCAACAAAACAGTTTTTAACCATGTCAAAACTTATTTTTTAACTCGAATTGCTGCCATTTATTGCAAGTGCTATTAAACTTTGGGAGACAGTTATTAAATTTTGCATATATTTTTCCATAACAATAGTGATCTGAAACTGCGCCTAGGAGGTTCCTCATTGAGGGTGGGGAAACCTCTCTCCATTTTTTTGCTATGATGTTTTTGGCCGTTAGTAGAAAATGGCATATCCACTTTCTTTTCTTTTTTGATATTGATTGGCAGTCGATGAGAAGAAGTGCTAGTTGGGGTAGGCATTGTAGACGTGTGCCAGTTATAAGTTGGATGGTATTGAATACTTCTTTCCAGTAACTGTGAATTTGGGGGCACTCCCAGAACAAGTGATATAGGGCACCCTCTTGTCCACAGCCTCTCCAGCATGAGTTAGAGTGAGCTGGAAAGAATCTTACCATTTTTGAGGGTGTGTAGTACCAGTTGGTTAACACCTTGTAGTGGGTTTGGAGAATGTTGGCCGACAAAGTAGCTCTGTTTGCCCATTCAAAGTCTTTCAACCATTTGAGGAGTGGTATGTTTTCTTTTATTGTGTGTTCCCAGTTCAATAAGTGAATCTTTTTTGATCTGTTAAAATTTTGAGTGAGTGCATTGTAAAAAATTTTAATTTGGGAAGTTTGGGATTTTCTGCATCTGAGAAATATGAACTCCAGCTCTTTTGGGAAGGAGAAGCTATATATATCGGCGTGTTTGAGAAAGGAGATAATCTTTATATATGAGAAAGCTTCTGAGTCGGGTATATTGAATTTGTTTTGGATTATTTGAAAGGGTATAGGTTTACCATTATTTAGTATGTCGGAGATAGATTTTACTCCCTTTGCCAGCCATCTGTTTAGATTTAGGTCTCGTATAAAATACGAGAGGATTTCAAATAAAAGCTCCGCTGGTGAGCCCTTTGAATCAATCTTATATCCAAGGGCCAATTGGTTCCAATAATTTAGGGTGTTTGACATTAATAAGGAGATATTTTGAAGATCTATTAATGGTTGAATCTTCTGAATCAGAGCCCCCATAATTGAGGCTTTAATTAAAGAGCTTAGGTGTTTATCTCCATTTCTATTTTTCTCTATGTGGCACCAGGATGGAGATGGTTGGGGCTTCAGCCATATACTAGATTGGCTTAATAGAGAAGCTTTATAATAGGATTGGAGGTTGGGTACACCGAGGCCTCCTTGTTTCCTATGTTGGTATAGTATGGACGCTGCCAGTCTCGGTTTCTTGCCGCTCCAAATGAAGTTGAGTAGTTGTCTCTGGAATTTTTGAATCGTGGATAAGGGAATTGGATATGCCAGTGTGCGGAACAGATATAGGATTTTCGGGAGTAATATCATTTTATAGAGTGCCATTCTGCCAAACCAAGATAATTCTTTTTTCCCATCTCTTCCATCTCTGTTTGGAGGGAAACATATAGGGGGTCAAAGTTTGCAGAGACTGTTTCCAATGGGTTTTGGCATATGTTGGTGCCTAAATATGGTATATCGGTTTTCCATTGGAAAGGAAACTCCCTTTGTATATCTAATTTTAAATCAGAATCGACATTAATCCCCAATATCTGGGATTTGTCAGAGTTTAGCTTGTATAATGAGGCTCTGCTATATTGGATGATGCAGTTGTTTACTTCTCTTAGGGAGTTTAGGGGGTCTGTCATGGTGACAATAATGTCATCGGCAAAAAGACCGATTTTGTGTTGTCTTAATCCCATAGAAACTCCTCTTATTTCTGGGGAGGATCTAATCATTTCTGCAAGGGGCGCTATCGTCATAACAAATAATAATGGGGACAGAGGGCAGCCCTGTCGGGTACCATTTGATATAGAAAAGGACGAAGACAACACCCCGTCAACTAGTACTTTGGCTGAGGGTTTCGTGTAGAGAGCTTGGACCGCCCGTATAAAGCCCTTGCCCACTCCAAATCTCCGGAGCACTTCAAAAGCAAAGCCCCAGTGCACTCTATCGAACGCCTTCTCCGCATCCAGGGAAAGGAGAAGAGAAGGCGTCCGACTTGAGTTTATCTGTTCCAGCAAGTTCTGGATTTTGCGCGTGCCGTCCGCGGCGCTTCTTCCTTTCGTAAAACCTACTTGGTCGTTGTGTATGACCTTGGGCAGGACCTCTAGGAGCCTATAGGCCAATATTTTGGCATATATTTTTAAATCAGAATTTAGAAGGGAGATAGGCCTAAAATTTGCTGGTGTTGTCGGGGGTTTGCCTGGCTTGGGTATAGTGACGATGGTGGCTTGGAGTATTTCTTCATGCATAATGCCTTGTTCCATCGTCTCATTAAATAGTGAGTTTAGGTGGGGAGTCAGCACATGAGCAAAATTTTTGTAGTATTCGTTTGAGAGACCGTCAGGTCCAGGGGATTTGTGACTTTTCAGGTCATGTATAGCTTTGTGGATTTCTGCGTCCGAGATTGGTTTGCTTAAGATATCTTCTTGGCCGTCTAGCGTGGGGAGAGCTATTCCATCCAAGAATTTGTTTATTATCTCCGGAGTGGGTTGCAAGGTATTAGAGCTATCCTTGAGATTATAAAGATTCATGTAATAGTCTTTAAATTGTTCAGCTATTTGCTTGGGGTGGGAAATTTTTATTTGGGGGGTACTGATATTAGTGATATATGGAATTTTTGTTTTTAATTGTTTTTTCTTTACAAGGTTGGCCATCAGTTTTGAGGGCTTATCCATGTAAGAATAAAAGTTTGCTTTGGAATACATTAGACCTCTGTTAAAATTATCTAGAAGCGTTTTCTTTAAATCTCTTCTCAAGGAAGATAGTTCCAGTAGATGTATGCTTTGTGAAGATTTTTGATGGAGTGATTCCAGCTTTTTTATTTTTTCTAGTAAGAGATCTAACTTTTCTCGATTGTTTTTATTCTGTTGTATTTTGAGTTTTATCAGCACTCCCCTTAAAACTGCCTTGTGGGCGTTCCAGAGTGTGGCGTTACTTATATCCGGGGTGGAGTTGAAGGAGAAATATTCCTCTAGGGCTTTGTTTATAATTTTTTGATTCTCGGGAGTATTGTATAGGTTTGTGTCATTACGCCAGATTTTTGTTAGAGTGCATGGTGCGCCCACATTCAATTCCATATGTATCGGCGCATGGTCTGACCAAGTCGAGACTCCAATTGTGGAGTTGGTAATTGATGTGAAGGTCTCTCTGTCCACCAAAAACATGTCTATCCTCGAATATGTTTTGTGTCTTGGGGAGAAAAAAGTGTATTCCTTTGAGGAGGAATTGAGACATCTAAACGTGTCATATAGCCCCTCTTTATGTAACCAAGGGCGGAGGACCGACATATTTCTGGTGGGCGCTGTGGAGTCCATTTCTTTGTCTACTATTATATTAAAATCTCCACAGATTATCAATTTTCCCGAGAGGGTTTTTTTGACCCTCTTGATTACTCTGTTCAAGAAGGAGACCTGTGATTTGTTAGGTGCGTAAATATTTACTAGAGTAAACGGTGAATTATTAATAGTACCTTGTAATATCAGATATCTGCCTTTGTCATCTGACATTTGTTTGTGGAGAGAGAAGTGAAGGTTATCCCTTAAAGCAATCAGTACTCCTGCATGTTTTTTGTGGGCATTCGAAAAGAAAACATGAGGGTATTGTTTATTTGAAAATTTAGGGCAAGACTGCTGAGCAAAATGCGTTTCCTGTAAACATAGAATGTCTATATTCGACGCTTTAGCGTCCTTCCAGACCATTGAGCGCTTAAATGGGGAGTTTAATCCCCTAATGTTTTGGGAGCAGATTTTTATATCTATATATATAAAATTGAATGTATGTCTGTCTGCGTGCGTGCGTGTCTGCGTGTCTGCGTGCGTGTCTGTTTGTCCTTTATGCGCTACTACACCATTCATCCGATCGCCATGAAACTTTGGGAAGTTGTTAAGTACACTCCTGGGAAGATTATAGGCATAGTACAAATATCCTACGATAAATGGCTCGCGAGCGTCGTCGAAAGTTACGCCCCCCCCCCACGTAGATCGAATAAGTAAGCCACCTGCTATTGTGATGTCATCACTGATGTCATCAACATCGGACGCCCTTGAACATGCCCCAACATGTGCTATAAAGCTGCATTGTGATGTCATTAAGGCTCTATTATGACACGTACAGCTTGGAACCACTAGAGCACGCCAGCCAATTACCATTGGAGTTGGAAGTGGGTAAACAAGTACTAGGATATCTTCCTAAGAAGCCACAGCAGCCGGATAAATTGTATGTTCCACCCAACGGCTATTTTATTTAGCCCGCAAGGGGGAAGCAGCGGCCTACAAAATCTCATTCAGGTAGGTAGGTTCAGTTCTTGGAGGTTGGGGAATGCTAATGGGCAAGGCCTTATGTCTCATCCCAACTCGATTATTCAATTCTAAGCGCAAAAGAATTAGCGTCCAAATTTTACGTACGGAATTTCCAAAGAATTAGCGTTCAAATTTTACGTACGGAATCTAATTCTCTCATTTCCTGATGTCATAGATAGATAGATAAATAGATAGATAGATAGATAGATAGACTGTACGCAATAACCCAGATAGATAGATAGATAGATAGACTGTATGCAATAACCCAGATAGATAGATAGATAGACTGTATGCAATAACCCTGATAGATAGATAGATAGATAGATAGATAGATAGATAGACTGTATGCAATAACCCTGATAGATAGATAGATAGACTGTATGCAATAACCCTGATAGATAGATAGATAGATAGATAGACTGTATGCAATAACCCTGATAGATAGATAGATAGATAGATAGATAGATAGATAGATAGATAGATAGACTGTATGCAATGACACGTACAGCTTGGAACCATAAATACTAGAGCACGCCAGCCATTTACAGTCAGTCTCCATTGGAGTTGGAAGTGGGCAAACATGTACTAGACTATCTTCCCAAGAAGCCACAGAAGCCGGATAAATTGGATGTTTCACACAACGGCTATTTTATTCAGCCTGCAAGGGGGAAGCAGCGGCCTACAAAACCTCAGTGGTCGCTGCTGCCGTCATCTAGATATATAAAAACGAATGTATGTATGTATGTCTGTCTTCGCAGCAATGCGCGACGGGTACGCTAGTGCATTATAAAGGTAAGTTATGAGTGTATGTGTTTGGGGTACTTTGGCAGCATAGTAAACATACAAACTTAATCCAGAAATACAGGCGGAAACAGTAATATGCCTGTTAACATTTAAAGATATGTGAAATGCATTATTTGAATAAAGCATTTGGATGAGTCCTCTATGCAATAAGCAACGGACCTGTAAAACAAAACAGATAAAACTTTGGATAATAACAGGTATAAAAACCTGAATCCTGTTGTGGGGGGGAAAGTTCGGCTTGCAGACTATCAGCCTGGTTTTGAAGGTCGGCAAAGGATGTAACCAGCGACATATGAAGAAGAACACTTGAGGGTATTCATGATGTTCCCACGGAGGGGTGGTGGGGAGCTTGCGGCGGTAGGAGGATTTGGAAGACCTTTGGGACTTGCTTGTTGGTGGTTCTTCCGGGAGTAGAATATCCCATTTTGAGAGGATGTTGGCACCGTCTTCTGGAGAGTTTAGAGCGTGCACTGTATTATCCTTGTGAATTATTATTTTAGCAGGGAAACCCCATTTGTAGGGGATTTTTGCAGCTCTTAGGGAAGAGGTGATTAAAGAAAAAGCCTTTCTTGCTTGAATTGTATTCTGTGATAAATCGGTGAAAAGGCTGATGTTTGTAAATGGAGATGGTAGGGTGCCCTGTTTTCTTACAGCTGTCATAAGGGCGTCTTTTATATGGAAAAAATGGAATTTGGCGATTACATCTCGTGGGACAGAATCTGGGAGAAAGTTGGGCTTTAACAATCTGTGCGCTCTATCAATTGTACAGTCCAGTTCCGAGACTTTTGGAAGGATGCTTTTGATTAGCTTGGTGAGAAAACTTTTTAGCTCATGCTGTGGAACACTCTCTGGGATGCCTCTGAATTTAACATTGCATCTCATGCTCCTATCCTCCAGATCTGTGAGTTTTTTCTTTATGTCTTCTACTTCCTCCTCCAGGGAGTAGTGTGCATCTATTAGCTTATTGTGGGATGCAGTTACTTCTCCCATTTTGGTTTCAATATGATCGGTCCTTTCTTCCAGTTCTTGTATAGAGGTATTTAGAGAATTTGACAGAGACTTAATGTCCTTTTGTAAGGATCCTCTTAAAGCTAGGATCATTTGTTTTATAAAATCCTCTGTGGCAGGCATATTGGTTGATGGAACACTTGTGATGAGGTCAGGCTCAAATGCGGGGTCCACCTGGAGTTGATTGGTGGATGGGGATAGTCGTGGACGTTGCTTTTCAGGGCTTGATAAAGAGGTGGAGGGGGTAGATGGTGGTCGGGAGCCCATCGGCACCATTTTTTGGCCATGCGAGGTGGTACCATCTTTTTCCTCAAGGGAAACACTCACCCCACGTCTGGGTGTGCTCCTCAGTGTCTCCTCTCCTTGTAATTCTTGGTTGGAGTTTTGGCTTCTGGCGCCGAGTGATTGAGGAGGAGAGAGATCCGTTCTCTCTTTGGGGCTCGCACGTGGGGGGGAGCCATCCTTGTTTAATGGTCCCTGTTTTTTTGGGCCACGAGTGGTAAAAAAGTCCAAAACTTTATTTAATGGTGTTCTGGTGCTTCTTCTTTTGGGCATTTTTTTTTTTTTTTTTACTATAGAGGATCTTTTGATCTGTTTTTAGAAGTTTCAAAAGAGAGCAGTATCCCTTTCAATCTTTGTGTGGACCGGAGGCAGTCAGATCTCTGTGTTGTGAAGTTGTGCCTGCCTGCATTCAGACCACTCCCCCTCCAAGGGAGCTCTCTGTTAGATTTGATTATGGTGTGTTTGTGCTTATAATTGACCCGGTTTATGGTCAATTATAGTGCTTTCACTGTTGTGAGAACTCACTCTTTTAAGCCTCAGTGCAGGGGAGTCACGGTCCCTGAGGGTCTTATCTCCAGCACTCTGACACTGCGGAGCTATTCTCCCTGTTATCAGTGCAAAGCGGAGCTAATCTCTCTGTTATCAGTGCAAAGCTCTGCACGGGCAGTGAGTTCCTCTGTGTTCAGCCGTCCAGCTTATCTGAGCAGCAGCTGTGAGCTTTGTTATCTCGGAGGGCTTGGGGCTACGGCACTCTGTCTGATGCTGTGACAGCTGCTATACTCTGCACTACACACTCAGCCGAGGCCACCAGAGTCCAAGATGGCGCCCCATCCCACTCTTCACCTAGCTTCCTCCTGCAGCAACTCACCGGCTGGTATCACGCTGTCAGTGCTGGGGCTCCGATCTTTCTCCTCTGTTGTGGAGATTGCCCTCGAGGAAGGGTAAGACCTTTGATATGTCTCCAGATGTCTTTAGCTGGCTTTACCTCTCTGGGATACGCTGGGTAACAGAGGTCACTGTTCCTCTCCTCCACGCTTCTCAGTGTTCAAACTATGCCCCCACCGCTGTAGGGAACTTTAGCAGTAGATTTGAGCAGGTTGACTTCGCTGGGGATGCTTTTAATGTTGCTTTAAGGCCAGGTACGAGCAGAGATCAAGGAAACATGTCTGCCTGGGTCTGCAACTAGGCCACGCCCCCCTAGGTTTTCCTATTTATGACATAATCAATGCTCGTGCCAAATTTCAAATTTTTATGACATCAGGAAGTGAGAGTATTAGATTCCGTACGTAAAATTTGGACGATAATTCTTTTGCGATTAGAAGTGAATAATCGAGATGGGACCTATTAGCTTTTCCTATTTATGACATAATCAATGCTAGTGCCATATTTCAAATTTTTATGACATCAGGAAGTGAGAGAATTAGATTACGTACGTAATATTTTGATGCTAATTCTTTGGCGCTTAGAATTGAATAATTGAGTTGGGACCCATTAGCTTTTATGACATAATTAATGCTCGTGCCAAATTTCTAGTTTCTATGACATTGGGAACTAAATTAGATTCCGTAGTAAAAGTAGGGCGCTAGTTCTTTTGCGCTTGGAATTTAATAATTGAGTTGGGACCCATTAGCGTTTTTTATTTATGACATAATCAATGCTCGTGCCAAATTTCAAGTTTCTATGATATTGGGAAGTGATGGAATTAGATTCCGTACGTAAAATTTGGACGCTAATTTTTTTGCGCTTAGAATTGAATAATCGAGTTGGGACCCATTAGCTTTTCCTATTTATGACATAAACAATGCTCGTGCCAAATTACTTCGGGAAGTGAGAGAATTAGATTCCGTATGTAAAATTTGGACGCTAATTTTTTTACGCTTAGAATTGAATAAACGAGTTGGGACCCATTAGCTTTTCCTATTTATGACATAATCAATGCTCGTGCCAAATTTCAAATTTTTATGATATCGGGAAAGTGAGATAATTAGATTCCGTACGTAATATTTGGACGCTAATTCTTTGGCGCTTAGAATTGAATAATTGAGTTGGGACCCATTAGCTTTTATGACATAATTAATGCTCGTGCCAAATTTCTAGTTTCTATGACATTGGGAAGTAAATTAGATTTCGTACGTAAAAGTAGGACGCTAGTTCTTTTGCGCTTGGAATTTAATAATTGAGTTGGGACCCATTAGCGTTTCCTATTTATGACATAATCAATGCTCATGCTAAATTTCATGTTTCTATGACATCGCGAATAGAGATGAGCGAGCACCAAAATGCTCGGGTGCTCGTTACTCGAGACAAAATTTTCGCGATGCTCGAGGGTTCGTTTCGAGTAACGAACCCCATTGAAGTCAATGGGCGACCCACGCATTTTTGTATATCGCCGATGCTCGCTAAGGTTTTCATTTGTGAAAATCTGGGAAATTCAAGAAAGTGATGGAAACGACACAGAAACGGATAGGGCAGGCGAGGGGGCTACATGTTGGGCTGCATCTCAAGTTCACAGGTCCCACTATTAAGCCACAATACCGGCAAGAGTGCCCCCCCCCCCAACAATTTTTACTTCTGAAAAGCCCTCATTAGCAATGCATACCTTAGCTAAGCACTACACTACCTCCAACAAAGTACAATCACTGCCTGCATGACACTCCGCTGCCACTTCTCCTGGGTTACATGCTGCCCCCCCCCCCCACACGCACGACCCAGTGTCCACAGCGCACACCAAAGTATCCCTGCGCAGCCTTCAGCTGCCCTCATGCCACACCACCCTCATGTCTATTTATAGGTGCGTCTGCCATGAGGAGGAACCGCAGGCACACACTGCAGAGGGTTGGCACGGCCAGGCAGCGACCCTCTTTAAAAGGGACGGGGCGATAGCCAACAATGCTGTACAGAAGCAATGAGAAATCCAATCCTGTGCCACCTCTATCAGGAGCTGCATACGTGGGCATTTCAATGGGGAACCTATGTGCCACACACTATTCATTCTGTCAAGGTGTCTGCATGCCCCAGTCAGACCGGGGTTTTTTATAAATAGTCACAGGCAGGTACAACTCCGCAATGGGAATTCCGTGTGCACCCACAGCATGGGTGGCTCCCTGGAACCCACTGGCGGTACATAAATATATCCCATTGCAGTGCCCTGCACAGCAAAGCTAACGTCAGGTTTAATGCAGGTGGGCTTTGGCCCACACTACATGCCCCAGTCAGACTGGGGTTCTTTAGAAGTGGACACATGCAGTTACAACTCCGTGTGGACCGACAGCATGGGTGGGTCCCAGGAAGCCACCGGCGGTACATAAATATATCCCATTGCAGTGCCCAGCACAGCTGAGGTAATGTCAGGTTTAATGCAGGTGGGATAAAAATTACTAGGATTACACTGTAGGCGAGGGCCCACAAAAATTGGTGTACCAACAGTACTAATGTACCTCAGAAAAATTGCCCATGCCCAACCAAGATGGCAGGTGAAACCCATTAATCGCTTTGGTTAATGTGGCTTAAGTGGTAACTAGGCCTGGAGACAGGCCAGTTTAACGAAAAATTGGTTCAAGTTAAAGTTCCAACGCTTTTAAGAGCATTGAAACGTATAAAAATTGTTTAAAAAAATTATATGAGTGAGCCTTGTGGCCCTAAGAAAAATTGCCCGTTCGGCGTGATTACGTGAGGTTTCAGGAGGAGGAGCAGGAGGAGGAGGAATATTATACACAGATTGATGAAGCAGAAATGTCCTCGTTTTGGATGGTGATAGAGAACGATGCTTCCATCCGCGGGTGCAGCCTACGTATTGCTTACGTATCGCTGCTGTCCGCTGGTGTAGAAGAGAAGTCTGGGGAAATCCAGGCTTTGTTCATCTTGATGAGTGTAAGCCTGTCGGCACTGTCGGTTGACAGGCGTGTACGCTTATCTGTGATGATTTCCCCAGCCGCACTAAACACCCTCTCTGACAAGACGCTAGCCGCAGGACAAGCAAGCACCTCCAGGGCATACAGCGCGAGTTCAGGCCACGTGTCCAGCTTCGACACCCAGTAGTTGTAGGTGGCAGAGGCGTCACGGAGGACGGTCGTGCGATCGGCTACGTACTCCCTCACCATCCTTTTACAGTGCTCCCGCCGACTCAGCCTTGACTGGGGAGCGGTGACACAGTCTTGGTGGGGAGCCATAAAGCTGTCCAGGGCCTTAAAGAGTGTTGCACTGCCTGTGCTGTACATGCTGCTCGATCTCCGCACCTCCCCTGCTACCTGGCCCTCGGAACTGCGCCTTCTGCCACTAGCGCTGTCGGATGGGAATTTTACCATCAGCTTGTCCGCCAGGGTCCTGTGGTATAGCAACACTCTCGAACCCCTTTCCTCTTCGGGAATGAGAGTGGAAAGGTTCTCCTTATACCGTGGGTCGAGCAGTGTGTACACCCAGTAATCCTTAGTGGCCAGAATGCGTGCAACGCGAGGGTCACAAGAAAGGCATCCTAACATGAAGTCAGCCATGTGTGCCAGGGTACCTGTACGCAACACATGGCTGTCTTCACTAGGAAGATCACTTTCAGGATCCTCCTCCTCCTCCTCCTCCTCAGGCCATACACGCTGAAAGAATGACAGGCAAGCAGCATGGGTACCATCAGCAGTGGGCCAAGCTGTCTCTTCCCCCTCCTCCTCATCCTCCTCATGCTCCTCCTCCTCCTCCTGAACGCGCTGAGATATAGACAGGAGGGTGCTCTGACTATCCAGCGACATACTGTCTTCCCCCGCCTCCATTTCCGAGCGCAAAGCATCTGCCTTTATGCTTTGCAGGGAACTTCTCAAGAGGCATAGCAGAGGAATGGTGACGCTAATGATTGCAGCATCGCCGCTCACCACCTGGGTAGACTCCTCAAACTTTCCAAGGACCTGGCAGATGTCTGCCAACCAGGCCCACTCTTCTGAAAATAATTGAGGAGGCTGACTCCCACTGCGCCGCCCATGTTGGAGTTGGTATTCCACTATAGCTCTACGCTGCTCATAGAGCCTGGCCAACATGTGGAGCATAGAGTTCCACCGTGTGGGCACGTCGCACAGCAGTCGGTGCACTGGCAGATTAAACCGATGTTGCAGGGTGCGCAGGGTGGCAGCGTCCGTGTGGGACTTGCGGAAATGGGCGCAGAGTCGGCGCACCTTTCCGAGCAGGTCTGACAAGCGTGGGTAGCTTTTCAGAAAGCGCTGAACCACCAAATGAAAGACGTGGGCCAGGCATGGCACGTGTGTGAGGCTGCCGAGCTGCAGAGCCGCCACCAGGTTACGGCCGTTGTCACACGCGACCATGCCTGGTTGGAGGCTCAGCGGCGCAAGCCAACGGTCGGTCTGCTCTGTTAGACCCCACAGCAGTTCGTGGGCCGTGTGCCTCTTATCTCCTAAGCTGAGTAGTTTCAGCACGGCCTGCTGACGCTTGCCCACCGCTGTGCTGCCACGCCGCGCGACACCGACTGCTGGCGACGTCCTGCTGCTGCTGACACATCTAGATTGCGAGACAGAGGTTGCGGAGGAGGAGGGTGCTTTAGTGGAGGAAGCATACACCGCCGAAGATACCACCACCGAGCTGGGGTCCGCAATTCTGGGGGTGGGTAGGACGTGAGCGGTCCCAGGCTCTGACTCTGTCCCAGCCTCCACTAAATTCACCCAATGTGCCATCAGGGAGATGTAGTGGCCCTGCCCGCCTGTGCTTGTCCACGTGTCCGTTGTTAAGTGGACCTTGGCAGTAACCGCAACCCTATACGGCAGCATCTCAAGGCTGATAAATTTGGCTATGTGGACGGTTAACGCTTGAGCGTGCGGGTGCGTGGCGGCGTACTTGCGCTTGCGCTCAAACACTTGCGCTAGCGACAGCTGGACGGTGCGGTGCGAGACATTGGTGGATGGGGCCGAGGACAGCGGAGGTGAGGGTGTGGGTGCAGGCCAGGAGACGGTAGTGCCTGTGTCCTGAGAGGGGGGTTGGATCTCAGTGGCTGGTTGGGGCAGAGGGGGAGAGGCAGCGGTGCAAACCGGAGGCGATGAACGGCCTTCGTCCCACCTTGTGGGGTGCTTGGCCATCATATGTCTGCGCATGCTGGTGGTGGGGAGGCTGTTGGTGGTGGCTCCCCGGCTGATCTTGGCACGACAAAGGTTGCACACCACTGTTCGTCGGTCGTCAGGCATCTCTGTGAAAAACTGCCAGACCTTAGAGCACCTTGGCCTCTGCAGGGTGGCATGGCGCGAGGGGGCGCTTTGGGAAACAGTTGGTGGATTATTCGGTCTGGCCCTGCCTCTACCCCTGGACACCACACTGCCTCTTGCAACCTGCACTGCTGCTGTCCTTGCCTCCCCCTCTGAAGACCTGTCCTGAGTAGGCGTTGCAAACCAGGTGGGGTCAGTCACCTCATCGTCCTGCTGCTCTTCCTCCGAATCCTCTGTGCGCTCCTCCCTCGGACTTACTGCCCTTACTACTACCTCACCGATAGACAACTGTGTCTCATCGTCATCGTCCTCCTCACCCACTGAAAGGTCTTGAGACAGTTGCCGGAAGTCCCCAGCCTCATCCCCCGGACCACGGGAACTTTCCAATGGTTGGGCATCAGTGACGATAAACTCCTCTGGTGGGAGAGGAACCACTGCTGCCCAATCTGAGCAGGGGCCCGAGAACAGTTCCTGGGAGTCTTCCCGCTCCTGAGCATGTGTCATTGTAGTGGAGTGAGGAGGCTGGGAGGAAGGAGGAGCAGCAGCCAGAGGATTCGGATTTGCAGCACTGGACGGCGCAGAACTGTGGGTGGATGATAGCTTGCTCGAAGCACTTTCTGCCATCCACGACAGGACCTGCTCACACTGCTCATTTTCTAATAAAGGTCTCCCGCGTGGACCCATTAATTGGGCGATGAATGTGGGGACGCCAGAAACGTGCCTCTCTCCTAATCGCGCAGCAGTCGGCTGCGATACACCTGGATCAGGAGCTCGGCCTGTGCCCACACCCTCACTTGGGCCTACGCGTCCTCGGCCACGTCCACGTCCTCTAGGCCTACCCCTACCCTTCAGCATGCTGTATTACCAGTGATTTCCCAGGCAGGAAATAAATTGGCGCAAGCCTGCAGGACAAATAGAATTTTTCCCTTTTTTTTAAAGAAAAGGCCCACTGACTATATTCAATCAGATAAGAAATGTGTTCCACAGAAATGCAGTTATATGAAGTGCAGCAGAGCGGTGATTTTTCCCAGGAAGGCAGGAAATAAATTGGCGCAAGACTGCTGTTAAACGTAGCTGTCTGCGTATGATTTTTTTTACTATCTCCACCCACCACACACGTACCCAGAACGCTGAGGACTGACAGAGGCAGGCCACATAGAATTTTTCCCTTTTTTTTTTATTTAATATGTTTTTATTAAACATTTTTCAAATTAAACAGGATCTCCGTTCACATACAGGGTTTGCAGTAATAATCATGCATTTATATTAGGCTGTCTGTCAGATTGTATAGTACAAAAGTATTAGGATATACTTCCATCAGTAAGTCCATTATGGCTTTTAAAATTACTTTCCTTTGAGTTTCTGCCCCAGCATGTGCGGAGAACGGGGGTGGGGGGAGAGGAAAGGGAGGGTAGAAGGGGGGGGGGGGTGTAAGGTTAGGAGCCTTATCTTGTCGAAGATCTGTTTTATTTCGACAAGGTTTTATCGAGCATCTTTCCATTGAGCAGGGTTTCTGCTTACATCCAGGACACGCACTAAGGGATACATTTTTATACGGAGCTGTACACATTATTACATCATAGGGTTGCATATTATATCTTTTGTCAAGACAGCCACCGCTTCTCACCAGATTTCTTTTTTTCTCCTTTTCCCTTAGCGTACACGGGGAGGGGTGGGGGATCGAGGAATCAAGGTAGTAGGGGGTTGTAGGGAGGGGGGGGGGGGGGGGGGGGAAACATATGTAGGGGTTACATTACTTAACCCACTACAGTAACATCCTTGGAAATAAACAATTTTGACACCTGATACATTATGAAATTGGTTTCTTACATCTCTCCTCCTCTGCGAATATCCGGTCCCGTTTATAGAAACATGTCTATTTTATGTCCCAGCGAGTAGGCCCCTAAGGTGTTTCCCACATCAGGTCAAGTCCCACTAACTGGTGGATCTCCGGATATAGATCTCTCCATATACCATATGGTTGTTTTGAAGGATTCCTCGATTGCCCTTTTCACTCGTTGCGGTAGGACATCAATGAAACTCTCCCACACCTCAAAGAATCCCTCCACCTGCGCCTCTTTTTGAAATGAGGCCTCAGTCCAGTCCATTTGCATGAGAAAGGACAGCTTTTCCAGAAAGAGCTTAAAGGGGGGAGGGGTCGTATCTACCCATGTCTGCAGAACGGTTTTCATCCCTGCCATGGCAACCATGTGCAGAAGCCTACGGCTGCCCGGGGTGCATCTATATTTATCCAGGTCTATAAAGCCAAAGATTGCCCACAGGGGGTCGAATGGGGCTGCGGAGGTCAAATGTGTTGTTGTATAGCGGTGTACTCTAATCCAAAAATTCTGGACTATCCCACAGTCCTACAGGCAGTGACGAAGGCCCGCCCCGGCCATTTGGCACCTGAAACATCTGTCATTATTGTATAATCCCATTTTTTGTCCTCGCTGAGGGGTAATATATGCTCTATGGTATATCTGTAAGGTCATTTCAACATATCTACTTGAGGGTAATATAGTCAGACTATATTTTAGCATTTTTAAGAGTTGTGGTACTGTGAGTCCCAGGATATCTGCTGTCCATTTTGAGAGTGCTGTTCTGGAAGTGTTGTGATCTAGTGGGCTGTTTAGGAATTGGTAAGTTCTAGTCGTATGACCACGTGTGTTAGTAGGTTGCTTCAGCTGAATTTGGTTTAATTCAAGCCATTCATTCATAGGTATTTTCAATAATATTTTGTCTACAAAACTTTTGGCCTGCAGATACGGAGAGAAGGTAAACTGGATATGTGGATATTTTGATTGCAGGTCTCCCAATGACAGCATTTTATGAGTGTTTTTATGTAGTAGGGACTGGATATTGATTATTCCTCCCACATGCCAGGATCGGAATTCACCATGAGATGAGCTGGCCTGGAAATATGGGTTGTGTAAGAGCGTTAAGTACGGTGAAAAGTGTGGGTGTAAAGAGGTGGCTTTGCGGAGTTTTTGCCATGCTTTCCAGGTCGACATTAGGACAGGGTTCTCTCTGTATTCTATTGGGATCATTTGATATGTTAGATGTAAGAAATTGGGGAGGGCTACTTGGGGGATAAGGGTCTGCTCTATTTCCGTGTCTACGAAAACGGATGTCTGCTGTATCCAGTCGATGATTATTTTGGTTAGTGTTGCAATAGTGTAAGTTCTTATGTTGGGGAGGTTTATTCCTCCATTTTGTTTTGGTTGTCTGAGGATATTGAAGGGGATTCTGCTTCTGCCATCCTTCCAGATAAATGTTCTTATTAGATAGTTTATCTTTTTCTCATCCTCGGGGGTAATATATATTGGGAGAACATGTAGTAAGTATAAAAGGCGAGGGAATTCTACCATTTTAAATAGGTGACATCTACCTATGTATGACAGCGGGAGTTTGCGCCATTTTGTTAGGGTTTGTTCTAGGGTTGTTATGTATGGCTTCATGTTGATGTTGTATATATCTTGATATCTCTTTGGAACACGGACTCCCAAGTAGGTAATAAATCGGGTTCTCCATTGAAAGGGGTATTGGTGAGTCCAATGTGGTGTTTGCGAACCTTTTATTAAGAGTGCTTCGGTTTTCTCCAGATTAAGAGTGTAGCCTGATAGAGGGCCTAGTGTCTGAAGGTCTTGGAGTATTTCTGGGAGTGTATGAACCGGATCCTTAATGGTCAAGAGAACATCATCTGCAAAAGCATTTATGGAGATATTGGGATGATATGGGCGGGGGGGGGGGGGGGTCATTGGTGAGGTTGGTTTTAGGAGGTGCAATAGGGGGTCCAGGGATAAATTAAAAAGTAGGGGTGAGAGCGGGCATCCCTGTCTTGTACCCCAAAATATGTCTATGGGCTGGGTGCTATGTCCATTAACTGTCAGGGTGGTTGAGACATTAATTTGGATATACCCAATGAAGTTGAGAAAGTTTGGGCCAAATTGTCTGTCTCGCAGGGTGGCCTGCAGAAAGGGCCAGGACACCTTGTCAAATGCTTTTTCTGCGTCTAGACTTAGTAGTAATGTTTGTGGGGTGTGTGGGCGGCTGGCCTCAATTGTCGCTGCTATTGCTGTTCGTATGTTTTTAGTAGCATGCCTATTGCTTAGAAAGCCCCTTTGAGAGGGATGTATAATTGTTGGGCAGAGCATTTGTAAACGATTGGCTAGTATTTTTGTCAAGAACTTGTAGTCACTATTTAATAGGGATATTGGGCGATATGATTGGACTAACGTTGGGTTTTTGTTTGGTTTCAGTATTAAAGGGGTTGTCCCGCGCCGAAACGGGTTTTTTTTTTTTTCAACCCCCCCCCCCGTTCGGCGCGAGACAACCCCGATGCAGGGAGGTAAAGAAAGCTCACCGGAGCGCTTACCTGAATCCCCGCGCTCCGGTGACTTCTCTACTCACCGCTGAAGATGGCCTCTTCCTCCGTGGACCGCAGCTCTTCTGTGCGGTCCACTGCCGATTCCAGCCTCCTGATTGGCTGGAATCGGCACGTGACGGGGCGGAGCTACACGGAGCTACACGGAGCCCCATAGAAGACTGCAGAAGACCCGGACTGCGCAAGCGCGGCTAATTTGGCCATCGGAGGGCGAAAATTAGTCGGCACCATGGAGACGAGGACGCCAGCAACGGAACAGGTAAGTATAAAACTTTTTATAACTTCTGCATGGCTCATAATTAATGCACAATGTACATTACAAAGTGCATTATTATGGCCATGCAGAAGTGTACAGACCCACTTGCTGCCTCGGGACAACCCCTTTAAGACGGTTCTTGAGTCTAATAATGTGTCTACTTGTATGTTTTGTGTATAGATTTCATTATACAGTCTTGTCAAGGTTGGGATTATTTCTAGTTGTAGAAGTTTATAATATTCATTCCCATATCCATCGGGGCCTGGAGTTTTGTTGTTTGGTGATGTCCCAATCGCCTCTTTCACCTCTGTCTCTGAGATCAGTTCCTCCAGGAGGATTCTCTGTTCGGCAGTGAGTTTTGGTAGGGCGAGGGTATCTTGCCACCTTTGAATCTCATTTTTGTCTGTGGGGGTTGCTCTATATAGATCTTCGAAATAGTTGAATAAAATGTTTTCTATTACCTCCTGTTTTGAGATTTTTGCATTCGTAGTAGGGTCAGTCAGGGATAGTATAGGCTTATGCGTGGATTGTACACTAATTATGCGGGCTAACAAACGGCCAGGCTTGTTGGCATTTTGGTAGTATCTATTCTGATCTATCTTAGTGAGCCATAGGGCCTGCCTCTGGACATAGGTTTCTAAGATTTGTTTTGTCTGGTTATAGACAGATTTGTTTTGTTGCGATGGCAATTGGGCATAGTGCTTTTGTGATGTGATTAAGTTGTGTTGGAGTTTGAGGAATTGTTGTCTTGTTTGCTTTCGCTTGTATACGGTGTAGCTCATTATGTGACCTCTCATCACCGCTTTTGATGTTGCCCAGAGCCGTGTCTTCTGTGTGTTCAATATTGTCGTCGATGTAATTCGCCCAGTGGATTTTTAAATAGTTTCTAAAGTCTTCCGAGTGGTATAAGTGTGTGGGGAAGGACCAGATTCGTGTTTTACTCTGTGAGTCTTTACCCTGAAATGATAACGTAATTGGTGCATGATCTGATATTGCGATGGGAAGAATGGAAGCGTTTACGAGTTTCCCAAACAGCATTGCTGACAAAAGGAAACAATCTATCCTGGACAAGGACTGGTGGGCTGTTGAGTAATGTGTGTACTCTCTGGAGTCTACGTTTGTTATGCGCCAGGGATCACAAAGATGTTGTGTCTCCATAAGGTGTATGACGTCTCTGGTTGTTTGTGTAAAGGAGTTGTTCGGCGACGTCCTGTCCATGTCGGGGCATATAACGGTATTAAGGTCTCCCCCTATGATCAAATTTGGGTGTTGGCTCTGTAAGAGCATAGAATTTAGTTTTGGAAAGAAATTGTTGGTTGTCTGGTTTGGTGCATAGACATTAAGTAGGGTATAGTCCATGTCATGTATGCGTGTTCTGAGCATCAGGAATCTGCCTTCTTTATCCGCTAGTTCCTCTTCCACTGAGTATATCAGGCCTTTGCGGAATAGGATAGCCACCCCCCCCCCCCTTCTTTTTGATGTGTAATTTGCAGTGTAGCATGAGTCGAGCCATGGGGCCTTAAGGGTGCTTCCCGAATCATGCTTCCAGTGCGTCTCCTGTAAGTATATAATGTCAGGTTTCAGGCGTCTCAGATGTGTAATGATTTTTTTTCTTTTTAATGGCGTGTTGAGGCCAGCCACGTTCCACGATACTATCTTGATATGTGTGGGTGTGAGGTACTCTTGTTCTGTTCTATTGTTCATGTCTGTCATGGTGGGGGAGTCTGCAATCTCTGTCTTGTATTGTTTTGTTGTACCTTTCGTCCCAGCAAGCAGCGGGAAGTCCAATGCATTATGTTAGGAGGATCATGTGCCAGGGCACCAGGACCGGACATCGCAGGAGGAGAGAGATATATATTGGTGTCAATTCAACTTTTACAACTGTAAAAACAAAACAAAACATCATTACATAAAGTTCCCTGGGAGGGGAAAGAATTAGTTAAACCTTTTCTCAGAAAGTGGCAATGTTTGCTTATTGCCACGCCACAGTGCACCAGAATCCTTGGATTCTAGATCAGTCATGGTTCATCACCGGCTTCCAGCCGAAAGTGTTGGGCCGCCGATTGGGGGTCGCTGAAGATCAGTTGTCTGCCGTTTTCCGTTACTCTCAGCTTGGCTGGAAAGAGCAGCTGAAACCTAATGGCATTGTTGTGAAGGTGTTTGCAGATTGGCATAAAAGCCTTCCTTTTCTGGGTGACCGATGCTGAAAAGTCTTGGAATATAAGTATTTTAAAGCCTCTGACCGTCAATGTTTGTTGTCTCCGATAGTTTCGGAGGACGCTCTCTTTCACCGCCCAATTGAGATATTTGGCAATAATCTCTCTTGGTTGCTGGCCTTTAAGTCCCAATTGTCTGAGGGGGGCCCCACTCTATGTGCCCTTTCTATACAGGATCTGTCAGAGGCGACATCTGGGGTTAGGACTTTTGGAAGGTCTATTGTCAGCAAAGTCATCAGGTCCTCTCCCACAATGGTTTCTGGAATTCCCACAAATCTCAAGTTACTTCTGCGATCCCTATTTTCCAAATCTTCGAGTTTATCTCTAAGGGCCTGCTCACTCTCGTGACATCTAGTTATGGTTTGTTGCATGTTGGAGATGGTTATTTCTTGTGAATTCAACTTATTCTCTAGGTCTGCAATTTTTTGGGAGTTTGTGGTAATGAGAGACAGAGCCGAGTTAATAGATGTGTGGAGAACCTCGAATCTCTTGTCCAGCATGGGCATTAAGGTTCGTGAAACTTCTTGCGCCACTGAGACAGCCTGAAGTGTTCCTAGATCAGGTGTATGGCCTGGAATGTGGCCTGGGGAAGAGCATGGAGTTGTCATATCGTACTCTTGTTCCAGGTCTTGTGATGGTTCTGGTTCTTGGCTGTGTTGTGGGGAGTCCTGGACAACCTTTAAGGATGGTTTCTCTTTTTTACTTTTAGACTTTGACATGTTTTTGCTTCCTGAAAAGGATCGCTGAGATGTTTGCGAAGTGCGTTGAGGTGTTTTGTGGTTGTCAGTCCGTTTTATGAATTTGTCCATGCCCTCGTGTCTTCAATTCTTGAGAGCGCTTGCTGGTGATTCTGTTTGTGGGCGGTGATTCACAGTCGGTAGACAGTCGTGGTTTTAGACTGGGTGTAAGATTTTCAATGCCAGGTCAGCGGGGACCTTCGTCACCACATAGCTTGTAGTTTGGCCCCTAAATTTGGATCCGGTATCACTGCAGCGTGTTTCAGAGTTTACTTTTAGTTTGCCATAGGTCGAAAGTCTTGGGATTTAGGCGGACTTTTCCCCAGGCCTTGGGTTGTCAAACAGTTACGATCTGTTGTTGGCTTATGAATCAGGGGTCAAGGTCACCCGCCAGGTCTATATAATGAGCAAAATATGTTGCTGTTTCGGCAGGTTGTGCTGCTTAATGGGTTTTTACACCCCAGTTCCCCCGGAGCAGAAGGAAAAGTGGAGGAAATGTCCTCTGTTACTCCGGTTTGTTTGCTTTTAGGGAGTTTATAAAAAGTGGGCATGCGTGATGTCCCACCTCCAGGGGAATTGCAGACTTAGTTTAGGAGGGCTGGCGTCCTATCATTCTGTCCTTTCTGAGCTCTGTCTTTTTTTTTTCCCACCCTCTACTTTAGTATGTTCGCTTGCGTTGTGTTGTAGTAGCGGGGTTGTTTTAAAAGAAATGGCGTTTGTTCCCGCTGCAGGCTCTCATTGATGTATTTTCTTGATTTCACCACTAGGTGGCAGCAAGTCAGCCAGGTATTGTGATGTAAATGAAGGGCCTTTGTTTCTCTCCCTGGCTGCCTGTCTTCTATTGTTTTACTCTGGGGTCTCTCACTCCTTTGTGTCTCTCACTGCTGGCAGTCCTAGTTACTGCATGGAGCTGCCCAGCTTGCTGCAGAGGCTCTCTGTGCCTGTCCTGCAGCCCGCGGTCGGCGCTCGCGGGTCCCGCCGCCGGGCCTGTGGACCCTCCCTCTGGTATCACCTCACCTCTATCTCCTCTTGGTTCTTCTGTCAGGGGTTCTGCTCCAGCCGCGGGTGGTCTGTAGGCTTTCCTCCTGCCTCCTGGCCTCTCTCAGCAGCATCTGCTTGTGGGTCTTCCTGCAAATCGAGTCCCCTGCTTCAATTCTCACTGCTAGGCCGCAATCGGCTGGTTTGTCCTAGTGGGTCATGCAGCCCCTCGTTCTGTTCCTCTCAGCTCTGGGGTGATGCTGGTGGTGTTTTGGGGATGATTTAGGGCCCCCTTGCTTCAGTTTGTGTGGGAGCACTCCTGACTTGCATCTGTCCTGTGCTCTCGCATACATGCTGTTTAATAATTTGTTCAAAGATCTTTCCTGGTATAGAAGTCAGGCTCACAGGTCTGTAGTTTCCTGGGTCCACCTTCTTCCCTTTTTTGAAGATTGTAAAAGGGCAAATGTTGTCCCTATCTTCTGGGACTTCTCCTGTTCTCTTTGCATTTTCAAAGATTATAGCGAGTAGTTCAGCAATTACCTCCGCTGCTTCCTATAGTATCCTAGGATATAACTCCTCTTGACCTTGAGACTTGAATTTATTTACGTTGGCTAAGTCTTCTCTCACCAGATCTCGGCTTATAGATAGTCCGCATGCTTTTATTCCCCCAATAGCACAGGGAAGATCAGTTAATATTCCATATACTTTCTGAGAGGAAACAGATACAAAGTAGGAATTTAAAAGCTCAGCCTTCTGAACATCATTCTTAACCAATTCACCATTTTCATCTTGTAAGCATCCAATAGCATCTTTGACTTTTCTTTTGCTTTTGACATACCCCCCCCCCCCCCCCCCAATCCTTTTTATTGCTTTTGGCCTCTGTTTCTGTTGCAAGCCTCAGTTCATTATTAGCTTTATCTTTTCTGACACTTGCCCTACGGTTTTTGCAGACTGCATTATATTCTTCTTTTGATATCCCCCCTCTTTCCATTTGATAAACATATTTTACTTTGTTTTTAACATGTGTGCAAGTTCTGCGTTCATCCATCCTGGTCTCTTTAAATGCTTCCCATTCTTCTTTCTTTTAGGGATTGTTAACGATTGTGCTTTGAGAATCTCATTTCAAAATATTTCCCAACCTTCTTGGACATTTCTGTCCTTAAGAACATCCAGCCATTGGATTCTTCCTACCCTCTTTTTGAGTTCATTAAAATCTGCCTTTCTGAAATCCAACCTTGAGGTCTGAGCTTTTTTAGGTCTCTCTCTCTCCTTTTTTTTTTTTGTTTGTTTTTTATCCAAAATTCAAGGATAGTACGATCACTGCCTCCTAAGGTCCCAGCCACTCTTACTCCCTCAACCATTTCCTCCCTGTTGGTAAGAATTCGGTCCAAGATAGCAGATCCCCGTGTTTTCTCTTTGACTTTTTAGAAGATAAAGTTGTCAGCAAGAGAGGTAAAAGTAATGGGTCCAACAAATTATTTTCCGGAGTGAGATTCCCAACAAATGTCTGGATGGGTAAAATCTCCCATGATCACTATGCTGGGCTTCTTTGAGAGCTTGGCCATCTGATGTAGAAAGATTTCATCAATATCTTCAGCTTGTCCAGGCGGCCTATAGTAAATGCCTACAATGGTGTCCTTTCTGTTGTTCTCTCCTTGTATTCTTACCCGAACAGTTTCTACAGAGCTACCATGCTCTGCAGCTTGAATCTCTGTGGAGATTAATGTTTTCCTAACATACAACACAACACCTCCTCCCCTTTTATTAGGTCTATTTCTTATAACTACATTGTATCCTTAAAGCCTTGTATTCCAATCATGTGTATCATTTCACCAAGTCCCCGTGATGCGTATGACATCATATTTGTCTTTTTGTGTGAGGAGCTCAAATTCTCCTTGTTTGTTTCCCATGCTCTGTGCATTTGTGTAGAAACATTTTAGTTTGTGATCAGTGTCTCTTGCTTCCCTACTTTCCTTCTGTTTTTTTTTTTTTTTTTTTTGATCTTTCGTTCCACTTCCAAGAGCGAGGTGCCCAAATGCATTACTTAGCTGTATATTTTTACCTGGCCTCTTACTTCACTCTTTAGGAGAGCTTTAAACTAGAACATTATAGGAAGGGAGGCTAGGCATCCACTAAATATATGTGTACCTGTTTATGTAAGGTGCAACCTGTCTCTAGCAAGCAGTCCATCATATAGGTAAGTCACGCCATGGTCAAGAAATCTAAATCTTTACATCGATGGTGCCATCAGCAGTCAGTTGTCTCTAGAATCCTGTTCCATGTTCTTATTCCATGGCCATCCACTGGGAGGATGGATGAGAAGAGCACCTGTGCTCCTAGTTCCTTCGCCTTCTTTCCGAGGTCTTCAAAGTCTCTGCAGACTGTTGCAAGGTCCTGTTTTGCAGTATCATTTGTCTGTACATGTATTCGTCGGAATGGGTGGTGTTCTGTAGGACTGAAGAGTCTTGACAGCCACTTTTTTGATTTGTGCACCTGAAAGACAGCCCACTTCTCGTAAGATGTCAGGTCTGCAGACAGTGGCCTGTGTTGCTCTCCATAGGGAATCCCCCATAACCACCACTCTCCTTTTCTTCTTCACAACAGCACTTCTTTTCTCCAATCAAGAGGACTCTATTTCTGTGCTTACTACACAATTCTTTGTGGGTAACGTCATTTCTTGCTGCACCTCTTTCTCTTCTGCTCTTTGTGGGTAGAGTCACTTCTTGTTGTACCTCTTTTTCTCCTTCTGCTCAGGAACCAGTAGCAGGCCCTCCCCTGTGTTGGAACCTGGTACTGGATCCCGAACAGTATGGGTGCTGGCTGACTCCTGATCTTCCTGCTTCTTTGGGTCACATGCTTCCATTTCTCAGCTTCTGCAGGTACACTGAACATCTTTTTTCCTTCAACATTTTGAAGACTTTCTTCTGTCAAGGAAATCCTTACCTTCCTTATTAAAGGGGTTGTCTCGCGAAATCAAGTGGGGTTATACACTTCTGTATGGCCATAATAATGCACTTTGTAATATACATCGTGCATTAAATATGAGCCATACAGAAGTTATTCCACTTACCTGCTCCGTTGCTAGCGTCCTCGTCTCCATGGTTCCGTCTAAATTCGCTGGCGGGTTGCTTTTTTAGACGCGCTTGCGCAGTCCGTTCTTCTGCTCTGAGCACGAGCCGCTTCAGCCTGCTAGCCGCTACTGCTCTTCTGCACATGCGCAGACAAGCTGTAACTAATCGGGAGCGCGCCTGCCCGCCGTGCCCCCGAGCCTCCCGCTGTGCTCCCGAGCCTGCCGCCATGCCCCCGATGCTGCCGCCGTGCCCCCGATGCTGCCGCTGTGCCCCCCGAGCCTGCCGCCGTGCCCCCGATGCTGCCGCCGTGCCTCCGGAGTCTCCCGCTGTGCCCCCGATGCTGCCGCTGTGCCGCCCGAGCCTGCCGCCGTGCCCCCGATGCTGCCCGCCGTACCTCCGGAGCCTACCGCCGGGGCCTATACATACATACATACATACACGCATACATGCATACACACGCATACATATATACACATGCACACACACACATACACATATATACACACACATACATATATATACATGCATACACACACATACATATATACACATGCACACACACACACATACATATATATATATATATATATATATATATATATATACATACATACATATACAAACACGTGTGGGTATGTATATATATATATATGTGTGTATGTATGTGTATGTGTGTGTGTGCATGTGTATATATGTATGCGTGTGTATGCATGTATATATATGTATGTGTGTGTGTGTGTATATATATATATATATATATATATATATATATATATATATATATATATATATATATATATATATATATATATATATATATATATATATAATGTGTGTGTATATATACACTCACGAATACGCGTATGCCTATACTCGTACACACGTATACTATATATATATATATATATATATATATATATATATATATATATATATATATATATATATATATATATATATATATATATATATATATATATATATATATATATATATATATATATATATAAAATGTGTACACGCATATATATTTAGGTGAAAAAACTATTTCATCTAAAACAGTGGAAAGTGAATTGCAAGGAGGCATTACAGTACCTTCTGCTGAGAATTCAGCACTGGACAGCTCCCTGCTAAAACGAAGCGTGACCGGCGTCTCGGGAGCGAGCACGTCGGGCTGAAGCAAGCGCAGGGAGAAGAAGCGGCGGACATCTTTGGGAAACTTTTTATAAGTTCATGAAACGCCAGAACTGTAAGTAGGAACCGGCTTTAAAAGCCATTTACATTGGTACTTAGTAATGTATGCTGAAGAAGGGGGACTGGGCAAAAAAAAAATTTCACTGCTGCCTCGAGACATCTCCTTTAAGTTACAATGTAACTATTCTCTCCTGAAGGCTTTGTACCTTTTTCTCCAGTAGAGACCTAAGCTTATATTTCTGGTAGGTGAAGTTTGGCTTTTCCTCTGGTGGATCTGTAAACACATCACATATACTGCAGCTCACCATATGGCTGCTGTCCTTTTCCATGTTGTCAGTTGATGTCCACTTTTAAAAGTCAAGAATTGTAGTGAAGATCCGTAACCAACAAAATACTACTAACTGTGCACGGCCTGGCAATGTCCTCCACGTAGCTAGACCTGGCTTATCCTGGTAATCTTCCCGCTTACAGTGATTCTTTACTCTTCACAGAATGCACAGGGAATATGCAAATGATCTTCTTGCAGCTCCGATCTTTAGTTGTGGTGGTAAATTAAATTATCTCTTTGGAAATTGGATCTTCCTCCCCGAATCAAATTTGCTTTTTTTTTTCCCCTTCCCTCCCTTTTATAATCTTTACACACCTACCTTTCTCGTCATCCCCACCCTCTTATTTCCAGATTTATATTTACTTTTAAAGTTTCAGAGATCAGAGGCCACACAGGGCTAATTTACATCTGTGTAAATATTAAGTTTTGATTTGTATCATATATATATGTGATAATTGATTTTTATTGGGACAACAAAGGCATTTCACAATATAATTAAGTTAAAGAAGACAAAAAGACTTACCAGGTGTGGGTGACCCAAGTGTATTGATAGTTCACCATGCCTTCAGTCCCGGCCCGTGAACCAGGGGTTGACACTCCGTCAAGAAGACATTCACTAAAGGAGAGCATGAGCGGGTGGGTTCAAGAAACACTGGTGAAGTCTTGGAAAAGAAATGGACGTTATAAAGGTAAAAGAAAATAGTCCTGCACTCAGAGGACGGATCCTGCTGTATCACTGATGATAATCCAAAAACTAACCTACTTGTGGGGATGGTCTTTGGGAGCTCCAGACTTCCCCCTATAAATCCAAGGAGACCTAGACCAACCAGCTTGAAGAAATAGGTCAACTACAATGCTGGCGTTGGAGTTGATATTTAATCTATATATATAAAATTGAATGTATGTCTGTCTGCGTGCGTGCGTGTCTGCGTGCGTGTCTGTTTGTCCTTTATGCGCTACTACACCATTCATCCGATCGCCATGAAACTTTGGGAAGTTGTTAAGTACACTCCTGGGAAGATTATAGGCATAGTACAAATATCCTACGATAAATGACTCGCGAGCGTCGTCGAAAGTTACGCCCCCCCCCCCCCCCCACGTAGATCGAATAAGTAAGCCACCTGCTATTGTGATGTCATCACTGATGTCATCAACATCGGACGCCCTTGAACATGCCCCAACATGTTCTATAAAGCTGCATTGTGATGTCATTAAGGCTCTATTATGACACGTACAGCTTGGAACCACTAGAGCACGCCAGCCAATTACCATTGGAGTTGGAAGTGGGTAAACAAGTACTAGGATATCTTCCTAAGAAGCCACAGCAGCCGGATAAATTGTATGTTCCACCCAACGGCTATTTTATTTAGCCCGCAAGGGGGAAGCAGCAGCCTACAAAATCTCATTCAGGTAGGTAGGTTCAGTTCTTGGAGGTTGGGGAATGCTTATGGGCAAGGCCTTATGTCTCATCCCAACTCGATTATTCAATTCTAAGCGCAAAAGAATTAGCGTCCAAATTTTACGTACGGAATTTAATTCTCTCACTTCCCAATGTCATAGAAACTTGAAATTTGCACGAGCATTGATTATGTCATAAATAGGAAAAGTTAATGGGTCCCAACTCGATTATTCAATTCAAAGCGCCAAAGAATTAGCGTTCAAATTTTACGTACGGAATCTAATTCTCTTATTTCCTGATGTCATAGATAGATAGATAAATAGATAGATAGATAGATAGATAGATAGATAGATAGATAGACTGTACGCAATAACCCAGATAGATAGATAGATAGATAGATAGATAGATAGATAGATAGATAGATAGATAGACTGTATGCAATAACCCAGATAGATAGATAGATAGATAGACTGTATGCAATAACCCTGATAGATAGATAGATAGACTGTATGCAATAACCCAGATAGATAGATAGATAGATAGATAGATAGATAGATAGATAGATAGATAGATAGATAGACTGTATGCAATGACACGTACAGCTTGGAACCATAAATACTAGAGCACGCCAGCCATTTACAGTCAGTCTCCATTGGAGTTGGAAGTGGGCAAACATGTACTAGACTATCTTCCCAAGAAGCCACAGAAGCCGGATAAATTGGATGTTTCACACAACGGCTATTTTATTCAGCCTGCAAGGGGGAAGCAGCGGCCTACAAAACCTCAGTGGTCGCTGCTGCCGTCATCTAGATATATAAAAACGAATGTATGTATGTATGTCTGTCTTCGCAGCAACGCGCGACGGGTACGCTAGTAAACAATAAAATAACTTACCAGACTAGAAAACAACAGACTACATGTGCACAATGAAAGGCAACGGTGCAACGCGTTTCAGAGCATAATAAAGTAAAAATGAATAGAAAAGCGACAGTTAAATACATGAAAGAATTGTGAAAAGGTGCGGTCAGCTGCATGTAAGTGATCGCGAGAAGTCGGGCACAGGTGAACACGCCAAGTCCAGCCCACTTTCCAGAGCGAGACACGTGAATACGTGTCAATGATTGCCGGACATTGTAAGCACAAGCAGGCGCATCCGGCTGAGCAGGCGGTCCACAGGCACGAGGTAACGCTCAAAGTAATTATAAACAAAGACGGTACTTTATCATTTTCCCCTTTATCTAAAGCAAACCTGAAATAGATTTAGAACCTTTTTAAAACATGCAAACCGATATATGGGGGGAGATATAAAAAAAATAGGGTATATCTCCTCTATCAAATAAAACCCGGTGAACATTTAGTAAAATACAGAAGAGATGGAAATATAAGATCTTACACAAAGAGAATCAACAGTTATTCTTCACATTTTAATTTTTGTCATCCATATTTTTTCTTTTTATTTATTAAATATGAGATCCATCGATGGCAAAGTAAAAAAGACCTAAAAATACATATAACGGAAGGCCAATAAAAAGGAGGGATATTTTTATCCCAGTGTTATAAATCTTTGCTAAAATCTCATTTAGGTGGAAGATCTATAGGAAATAGTATGTAAGGCCGAATGAAGACCATGTCATCTAGTCATAGTATGTAAGGCCGAATGAAGACCATGTCATCTAGTCATAGTATGTAAGGCCGAATGAAGACCATATCATCTAGTTCAGCCTGTAGTTCAGATCCCATAGATATCTTTTGATTTTAGCCGTAAAAAATGTACCACTTCTAGTGGAGTGCCCGGCATCAACGAGGGGTCCTTGGGAATATTTAAAGAATGTTTGGCTACACCATGAAGTAGATATTTTGAGATATTAGAACAATGTTGATTGGCTAGAAATTGTACCTGAGGGCCATTTTCTACACCTAAAATCAAAAGATCTTCTGCCCAAGTGTGGTTTTAGAAAAGATTTAAACACCGGGATGTAATATTCTTCCTTTTTATTGGCTTCCAATTTATGTATTTTTTTAACCGTTTTTATTTGTCACCAATGGATTTCTTATCTAAAAAATACATAAAACCATAAAAATGTATCTTCACATTCTAATCTTTCTCATCATCCATTTCATCTTTTTCGTTTCTTACATTTCCACCTCTTTTGTATTTTACTAAATGTTAATTGGGTTTTTCTTCATAGAGACATACCCCTTTTTTTTTAGAATTTTATATATCTCCCCCATTAATCAGTTTGCATTTTCTAAAAGGTTCTTAATGTATATTTCATGCTGGTTTTAGAGAGTACTCCATCTTTGTTTATAGTCACTATGGAGATTTTATGCTAGCTTTTATCCACTTTCATGATTTTTTTATGAAAAAGGTGTATTTTCTGTTTATGGAATGCATTGGCATCACTTTGTTAGTTCCTGTTGCTTTAGTCAGGTCGCAGGTTCCCTTTTAGGCATGTATGTATGTAGTGAAACCAGTTCAGGAAAGGTACCAGAGCCAAAGTAGACAAAAGAAGACCTGCTTATATGCCCCGAATGAAAAGACTGTTCTCATCCTCGCTTATTCTTCTGTTCATGTGAAGCCATCCTCACAAAGCCAGGAATATCATTTTTTTTATTTTTTTTTAAGACTTACTATTATATCTTTTTGCAACCTTAAAGATTAACATATTACCCCACCCTCTAATGTTGATCCAGAAGAAGGCAAACAACCCAAAAACAGGTACAGGAAAATTAGGATTTTAGGAGGAAAAATTCCTTCCCAACTCCAAGTCTGGCAACCAGACAAATCCCTGGATGGCCTTCTGAGTAATCAGTGACTATAATATGTAATATTTTAACAGTCAAGAAAGACGTCTAGGCCCCTCTTATACTCTCCTATCAAATTCAACATCACCACGTCCTCGGGAGAAATTTCCATAGTCTCACTGCACTTACAGTAAAGAACCTCCTTCTATGTTGTGTAGAAACCTTCTTTTCTCTAGATGTAGAGAGTGCCCCCTTGTTACAGTTCTGGGTATAAATAGATGATGGAAGATCTCTGTACTGACCCCTGATATATCTATACATACCGCGTTTCCCTGAAAATAAGACACTGTCTTATATTTTTGCTCCAAAAGAGGCACGGTGTCCTATTTTTGAGGGGGCTTATTTTCACCTGGTCTGCGGCATCCCGATGCCTCGCGATGGTCTCTGGCAGTCTGCAGATTCCTGCGTGCTGACATCTCAGCATCTTTCTGGTGATGGGGCTTTGAATACTCCACCTCCAGCAAAGCGAGCTCTGTGATTGGATCGAGTGCCAGCCAATCACAGCCAGCGTTCGATGAGCCTATTACAGCCATTCAGTGATGTCATTTACTGGCTGTGAATGATCAAATGCCTGTTGTGATTTGCTGGCGCACAATCCAATCACAGCACTCGCTTTGCGACGTATTCAAAACCCTGTCACCAGAAACAAGGTGAGATGTCAGCGCAGAGGATACTGCAGCTCCACCGGAGACCATTGCAAGGCATTGGAACGCTGTGGACCAGGTGAGTATTGATTTTTTTTATTTTATTTTTTTAATGCAGGTAAGATAGGGCTTATTTGGGGGGAAAGTCTTATATTTCAAGCCTCCCCCGAAAACTGGGGTAGGTCTTATAATCGGGGAAACACGGTAGTTATTAAGAGCACCCGCTTGTTTCAGTCCTGAGTATAATAGATAATGGGAGAGATCTCTGTACTGTCTCCTGATGTATCTATACGTAGTTGTTAAAGCGTCCCCTTCTTACGGTCCTGGGTATAAATAGATGATGGCAGAGATCTCTGTACTGACCTGTGATATATCTATACATAGTTATTAGAGTGCCCGCTTGTTACAGTCCTGGGCATAGTAGTTGATGAGCGAGATCTCTGCACTGACCCCTGATATATTATACATAGTTATTAGAGTGTCCCCTTGTTACAGTCCTGGGTATAATAGATGATGGGAGAGATCTCTGTACTGAGCCCTGATATATCTATACATAGTTATTAGAGCACCTCCTTGTTACAGTCCTAGGTATAATAGGTGATGAGAGAGATCTCTGTACTGACCCCTAATATAGCTATTCATAGTTATTAGAGCGCCCCCTTGTTACAGTCCTGGGTATAATAGATTATGGGAGAGATATCTATACTGTCCCCTGATATATTTTACATAGTTATTAGACTACCCTCTTGTTACAGTCACACTCCTGTGTATAAACAGATGATGGGAAACAGTGGCGTACCTATGGGCTCAGGGGCCCGGGTGCAAAAGTTCAGCTCAGGCCCTCCATGTACCCATACCTAAATCGTGCCGCATACAGCTGCAAAACAAATACATGAACTAGCCACTTGACGTAATCTTTTCAAACATGATTCCTTTCCTGCACCACATGAAAATTTGTTGGTAGCCCCCTAGGCCACTCTCACACACATACACCGCTTTTTACCATTATTAGCGCGGCATCCTAAGTGCAGTGCTAACCGTGGTACAGTGCTCCCATTGATTTTAATGGGGTTACTCAGACTTGAGCTCGAACACAGTGTTCCTAACACAGTGATTTTTGAGAACTGTCTGTTCTACTATTGCATTTTCATGTTTTTTTTAACGCATCTCCTCACCCATTACAGTGATGGGGTGCATTATAAAATGCTGTACCATGCATTCCAAACCACAGCTCAAAATTGCGGTTAAAATGCCAGAATTTCGAGATGTGTTTTCTGAACGTGAGAGTTGCCTTAGGATATGTTCATGTTTTTTGTTGTACTTTTGAACCACAATAAAAAAAAACACATTTAAAAAATCTGCATGCAGTATTCAAAGATCACAAACATTTTTAAGAAACTGTATATAATATTAGAAACCGCATGTTTAATGCATTTTTTATTGTGTGTAAAGTGTGATGAGAGAGACAGATTTGAGAGAGAGAGAGATGAAAGAGAGCGAGATAGATATGAGATAACACCGATTTACACACACATATCTATGCAAAACGATCGCTGATCTTTCAATCTTTTGAAAAAGTACTAATAGGCACTAATTGCTATTAGTACTTTATTAGCTTCATTTGCATGCAGCAGGAGGTCTGAGCTCTGTAATTAGCTCCATTGTTCACCCACAGGCTCCCCATGGAATATTCGGCACAATGGACAACAGACAGAGTATGTGGTCCTGCTTATCAGCTGTCCTGTTAGTGGGGCTGAGAACAGCTGTAACAATGTTATGACCTGTAATCAGTTCTCCGTGGGCAGAACACAGCATGCAGTCCTGTTTATCAGCTATTGTGCTGAACAACGGTTTTCAAGCAAAACTGAAAATCGTCCTTCGGCCAAACAGTGAAAGATGGGGACATTTAGATAACAATCTATCACTCAAAAGACGGCTTTTGAGCAATAATCGTTGTGTCTAGATGAGCCTGTATAGATTGTTAGATATGAGGGAAAGCAAGATAGATAGATATGAGATAGGTAGAAAAAAGCCATTGAAAATTTGATACATTAGGAGTACCTTTCACATACATTTTCACAAATATACATTGGTATACTTTTTTAATATGTGGAAAAGTGTAGGCTGCGTTGTTTTTAATAAACCTGCCACCAAAATAAAACACTTCAGTATATCTTTTTATAAACCAGCAATGAATGGCAGGTATACAGGGTGGAGTCAAACGGACTGATCCAGCACTATATCGCAATACTTGCGTCCTACATTGAAATAACAATAGCATATTTGAGTAGGAAGGCATGGATGTGCTACATGTTGGTTTGAAGCATGGATCCTGGGGGCCCCAAAACATAGATTTTAAATGTTTCTGTTGTGGCCCCTGTAAGAGAGAAAAAGTAAAATCCAATAACAAATGTGAGAAGTAGCATGTGCTTCCCACAGTAGTGATGCAGGCGGGTCCTACACAAAGCTGTCCCTGTGGTGAGGCAGTTCAGGCATTCATCTACATCCCACAGCGGGTTACATGTAGTAACATTAAGTGAAGGGAAATCTGAATAGCAACAGGGTCCAGTAGGCATATTAGCCTTTTACTACCCACTTCTACACGAGCCAACCTAAACAACCAATCACTGTGAATCAGCCAACTCAAATAACCAATCACTGTGAATGAGCCAACCCAAACAACCAATCACGGGGAATGAGTAAATCCAAACAACCAATCACGGGGAATGAGTAAATCCAAACAACCAATCACGAGAATTAGCAAATCCAAACAACCAATCGAGTTGCGAATGGTGTCCATTTGGGGAGTAATATAGATATATGTGTCCAGTAGACCATTGTTCTTGGTTGCTGGCAGCCCGATTTCTCATTGGCCAGCCTGCCCTATGAGAAGGATTTGGGATGTGACAGAGAGAAAGCCCATGACTGGTCAGGGGAGAAAAGAAAACGTCCTGCAAATGAAGACTGGAAGCGTGCAGATGACTGAAAAGTCGTTCTAGGGAAAGCAAGTGGAGCAGACGTGCAGTGAGAGAGAGAGAGTAATGATGCGGTGAGGAGAAGCCGTGAAGACGGAGCAGAGTGTGAAGAAGGTCTGGTACGGGCAAGCAGTCATGAGGGAGGAGTTGCGAGAGGTCCTTCTTCCCACCACAATCACGAGAGAGCTGTTAATCCTGAGTGGGAGCGCCTAAGTGCCTTAGGCCCGGTCCAGTCCCTGGGTGGGTGAGTCAGCACAGCATATAGTGTCATAATCTGTTCAGGAGGGAGTACACAGAAGCCGGCGCCATTGTCTCCACCACCACAGAAACCTCCTGTTCATTCCTTATTTAGAACATATCATGGTCTAGTTTTGCATAAACCACTAACCTCCAACACCTCCCCAGATACCCCGGACTTCCTTACTCCCATTATACAGCTGACGAATAATGGAGATAATTGTACGCTGAGAAACTGTGACTGTTCTAAAACTGTGGCGGTCAGTAAACCATTGCAACATGGTTCTACTACAACCCTCAGTCTCTGCCTGATTGCTTCTCTCACAACGGTGTGCTGTAAAGCACTGGCGTCACAACAAATTATCAGCCCGCATATTAATATCAGTTTTCCACTGCAGACGGTGAAGGTTGGGAAAGTGCTGGTGATAACTACCACTCTCATCATCCCTGCCCCATCTAGCATACCGCCCCTTGTCTCCCTAAGGTCTGTGGGACCACTGCTATGACTGGTGTAAGGAAACATAAGTTCTGGTAGTATGGCCTATGAAAAAGCGAACTCGAAGGAGGCCCAACGCAGATCAGTACCTGAACCAATTGCAGATGACTGTGGATGACTTTCAGCATGTGTTGCCCCTGTCGTAGCAGGAGGAGGCCACTTTGAGTATGATTTTGCATAGACCATACTACCAAAATGTATGTTTCCTTACTTCAGTCACAGCAGCGGTGCCACGGGACTTAGAGACATGCAGAAAGCGGGTTTTTGCTTTTCACATGCTACTCTTCAACTTTGCTATTGGGTTTTACTCTTTATCTCTTACAAGGGCTCCAGTACAAAACTGAAATCCATTTTCCGGGCCCAGGGGGTCCTGTGCACCATACCATCCTGTACAGCATCCAGGTCTTCCTATACAAGTAATGCGTTGCTACTTCAATATAGAACACCAATACTGAGATAGAGCGCTGGATCAGGCTTTTCTGACTATCCCTGTGTACAACTAAATAGCAATCTGATTTTATATCTCTAGAGCACTCTGCAACTGCAAATGCAGAAAGTAAAGCTTGGATGTAAAATAAGCACCAGTAGGACATTTTCTGTTAATAACAAGGCAATGATATCCGAATAAAGGTACGTTAACATGTAGCTAAATGCCGTGTAATTTCCAAAGTGGAAAATCAGCACCAAAATGCCCACCATTTTCCACAACATGTACCGTTACTCCCGTCCTCCAGTGTTCTCCTTGTTTGGCATTCTAGCAGTGAGATGTACATTCAGCTAACAGCCCTGAATCTTCCGCTGTGAGGGCTTCTTCACATGACCAAATTTCTGCACATTTTTATGCACAGAAAAATCCCACTCGCAATATGCAGAGAATAGAATCCATTTTCAATGGGTTCATTCTCATTTGGTTTTTTGTGCGCTCAATTCTCGCACTGTCACGTCACAGTCAGCACACTGTCAAGTATTTGCCAGCACACCTATATTTCTGTAGGTTATATTCTATCTAGCTAGGGCTAACATCTCCTGTGTGTACTAGTCCAAGTTAATTAGTCCTGCAGCTATCAGCAAGGTGTGGCTAGTGATTGACATTGTTGTCAGTCAATGAGCTTCTCCCTCTTCTCTATATTCTCCAGCTCTTCCTGGCTGGGAGTTGCTGATGATTTTCAGTGTTCACTGAGCTGTCAGTCTGCTCAGAGCTCCTGGGTTCTGGTTTGTTTCCTGTTTGTGTCTGTCTTGTATTAGAGCGCCCCCTTACTACAGTCCTGGGTATTATAGATGATGTGAGTGAACTCAGTACTGAGCCGTGATATATCTCTACATAGTCATTAGAGCACCCCCTTGTCACAGTCCTGGATATAATGGAGGATGGGAGAGATCTCTGTACTGACCCCTAATATATCTAAACATAATTATTAGAGCACCCCCTTGTTACAGTCCTGGGTATAAATAGATGATGGGAGAGATCTTTGTACTGCCCCCTGATATAGTTGTACACAGTTATTAGAGCGCCCCCTTTGTTACAGTCCTGGGTATACTAAATGATAGGAGAGATCTCTGTACTGTCCCCTTATATATCTGCACATAGTTATTAGAGCACCCCCTTGTTACAGTCATGGGTATAATAGATGATGGGAGAGATCCTGTATTGACCTCTGATATATCTATACATAGTTATTAGAGTGCCCCCTTGTCACAGTCCTGGGTATAATAGATGATAGTAGAGATCTCTGTACTCAGCCCTGATATATCTATACATAGTTATTAGAGCGCCCCCTTGCTACAGTCCTGGGTATAATAGATGATGGGGGAGATCTCTGTACCGACGCCTGATATATCTGTGCACAGTTATTAGAGTGCCCCCTTGTTACAGTCCTGGGTATAATAGATGATGGGAGAGATCTCTGTACTGACCCCTAATATAATATACATAGTTATTAGAGCGCCCCCTTGCTACAGTCCTGGGTATAATAGATGATGGGGGAGATCTCTGTACCGACGCCTGATATATCTGTGCACAGTTATTAGAGTGCCCCCTTGTTACAGTCCTGGGTATAATAGATGATGGGAGATCCCTGTACTGACCCCTGATATATATATACATAGTTATTAAAGCGCCCTCTTGTTACAGTCCCGGGTATAATAGATGATGGGAGAGATCTCTGTACTGACCCCTAATATAATATACATAGTTATTAGAGCGCCCCCTTGCTACAGTCCTGGGTATAATAGATGATGGGAGAGATCTCTGTACTGATGCCTGATATATCTGTACATAGTTATTAGAGTGCCCCCTTCTATATCTTGATTATAGATTATGTAGCTATATAGATTAAAGATAGATTTTGGACACGCTTTTACCTGAGCTCCAGGCAGCAGGACCGCACCGTCGGCTTTCTAGCCCGAGTACGGGCACCTACGCCGCCGATAATGGCACCGCTGGCACTACCAGACCCCAAGCTTTAATTAGAGACCTCCCGCGGGTCTCTAGCTGGCGCCGCGATTTTGCGGCCTACAGGCCCGGCCACAGCCTCGGACTAAATTAGTACTCGCGGCCGACCGGAAGTGAAGGCCGGCCGCGGAAGAAGGGGAAAAACACAGCGAGGGAGCGGCGAGAGTGGAGGAGCAGCTGCTGGAGGCCTGGACTGCGCTGGGGAACGGGCAGAGGAGGCAGTGGCAGGCCTGCATCAGTGAGTAGGCCCACAGCACCCCTTGACAACAGAGCAGGAGGGAGCTCCTGCCGGAGCAGAGCGCATCCCCCCCCCCCATCCTCCCCACCTCACGGAGCTGTTGGTCGGAGGAGCGGGGACACAGAGACGTGGTCCGCAGCCCCTGCTCACCCCCTCCCCCCTTGCAACCACCAGCACCCCGAAGGGCCAAAAGCACTAGTGTGGGGGACAGAGTAAGGGACAGGAGGATCGCCGCACTGAGCCCCCGAACCCCATGCAGAAGTCCCTGGCAGAATCAACTGCATAAAGTGGGACTGAAACCCCACTGGCAGGCTGCCCACAGCCTACACACCTACAGGGTAATAGCATCAGAGTTGCTAAAAGAGGGCACCGGGACGGCACCAGAGATTGGACACCGGAGCGGACAACCGCCATATCCCCCCCCCCCCCCCCGGGGAGAATCTCTGCCGGACTTGCAACGAAATGTGAACGCTGCCTCCCACTTGTCCCTCCCGAACAGCGGACGCCGCCAGACACAGGGAGCCGTCCCTCCCTAAGCACTGAGGTGCAGTCGAGTAGAACGCCCGAACCGGACAAGATGGGCAGTTAATGTTCGCCATGTAAAGAAAGACCCCCGGGACCCATGTAACCACTTCAAACCGAGCTGGTCGAACCGCCGCGCAAACGAATAATTTCGAGTTAACAGTGCATAATACAGTACCCTAATCTGAAGACGCGCTATGGTGAAAATTGGGAGAGATCAAAGCAGGGAGCACGCGGAGGCGCCCAGGGTTGACAAAAGCCAAGCAGAGATGGATAAATTCCTAAAGAAAAAGCACAGCTCTCCGGCGGCACGGCGACAGAGAGCTCCACAAGAAGGCGCTACTGGCCAACACAGAGAGGACTCAGACATAGAAAGCACCTCTATTACTCCGGACCACAATGAGGACATGGACAGGGAACCGATCTCACAATCTTTCCTTAAAGAAATCCTGACTCAGACAATCTCTCCGGTAATGAAAGAGTTGGCGGACATAAAATCTGAGGTGAAACAAATTGGCCACAGGGTAGAGGACTTGGAGAATGCACAACAAGAACTGATGCAACATAACACAGCCCTCCAAGACGCCCTAACAGAGCAACAAGACCAATTGAACCATGCAATGCTCCTTATTGAGGACCAGGAGAACAAGAGCCGCAGGAAAAATATCCGTTTTAGGGGCCTGCCGGAATCAATAGCCGCAGAAGCACTAAACTCGACTGCTATGCAAATATTTCAGTACCTGCTAGGCGAAGATAGAACTGATAAAATCGTGATTGAGCGGATACATAGAGCTCTGAGACCCAAACCAATGGCTACTGAACCCCCAAGGGACGTCGTCTGCGGCCTCCTGAGCTTCGTGGACACCTCAGCAATACTGCATAAGGCCAGAGAAACAAGTGAGATCCTCTTTGAAGACCATAAAATCCTTATTTTTCAGGATATCGCCCCCAGCACCCTGGCTAAAAGACGCTTACTTAAACCCCTGACGGAAGCCCTACGCATCAAAAAACACCCGGTCAGATGGCTTTTCCCGTTTGGTCTTGCGACCTTTAAAAATGGACAGCAGATTACCATCAGATCACCAAGCGACCTCAAGCAGGCGTGGGAATAACACCTATCGCAATTCCATCCTGGCTGCCATTCCAACCTAAAGCACGTTTGCCCCAATTGAAGGCTTCTGAGCAATGGACGATTAACAAGCCTCCGAAAACTCCTAGGCAAAAAAAAAAACAGCAGGCGGAGGCCTGAGGTCGGCCCACCTTCCTTTCTTCAAATGACTCGGAACAATATCTCTCTCGTTCTCTCCCACCCTCGCTCCCTTCTTTTCTCTTCCACCAGCTAAACAAGATAACGGACAGATCTATCGAGGAGGTCGGAGGGGCTGGGATGCAAGAGTGAAGGAGGAGGCAACTAACCAGTTCACGGTGAATATGCGGGGGTCTGGTCGTGGGACGGGCGCTGGGGGCTGCGCTGGGGGGGGGACTTCCCCCCCCCCTCCGCCCCCTCCTGCTCTCCCCTTACATATTGCTTATCAGCTGATTAGATACCGCTGCCCGGTTCTGCCGGCACCCCGTGCGTTCGTTGCATGGCCTAGACCTACACAGTTTGTTTAATGTGATGTAAATGCACACTGTATTTTTTCCCCCAAGGTGCGCGGATCTGTGTCCAGTCCATAATGTTTGCTAGTTTCATAACTTAACAATGTCATTACGGTTTGAAAATGTTTAAAAAAGAAAAAAAAAATTGGATCGATTTAGGTTTATGTGATTACCGGGGGTCGCACCAAACCGACAAGGTGCGTGTCCACCCACCCCCCAAGTACGCGAGGGCTAGGAGATGCCATGGGGCTAACGCCCCTCCCTTGACCCTGAGTGAGGAACAGGTTCAGGGTCCCTTTGGGAATGGCCCTCCCCCCACCTCGTGTCTAACAAATTTCCCCTTTTTCCCACTTTATGTGGAGTATGTTCTTACCGCCAGTTGGAACAGCAAGATGGTTAGCAAAATTTTGGATGTGAAAAAGACAGACCCCCTACAGAAAATAGTTCCCCTATGGTCGACTAATGGCGGAAGTTAAAAGTGTCTCATTTAATGTTAGAGGCTGGAACAATCCCCAGAAGAGAGCAAAGACATTTATCCTTACCAAAAAACATAACCCGGACGTGATGTTCCTACAGGAAACTCACTTCCGTCACAATCGCATACCCAAACTCCCAAGTCCTAACTATGACCAATGGTTCCACAGCACGCATTCCTCAGCCTCAAGAGGGGTCTCCGTAGCGATCAGCAAAAATATCCCTTTTATTCTCACCAAGTCTGAATCAGACCCGGCCGGCAGATTCATATTCCTGAAAGGCACAGTGGTACACAGAGTGATCTCTCTCGCTAACCTATACGCCCCAAACAAAAACCAGGCCCAGTGGCTAATGCGCACTATTTCTAAATTCAAAGAATTTGCCGAAGGCTTGGAAATAGTTGGAGGTGACTTTAATATAGCATTAGACCAAACGATAGACACCACCTCGGGCGCTACACAGACACCCAAGACGCTGACCCGCAGACTGAGAAGCCTACTAGCTGAATTAAATCTGCGCGACGCGTGGAGGCTGAGGAACCCCGGGCTCAGGGAATATACCTACTTCTCTCACATACATGCAACCTACCACAGAATTGACTACTTGTTGGTCTCAGGCAGATTTTTGCACGCGATTACCTCAGCGGATATTGGCCCCACCACCATATCAGATCATGCCCCTATCTTTCTCTCTCTGATTGTGGACCGTCTCCCGAGGAGAGAATGGAATTGGCGCCTCAATTGCACACTGATCAGTGGAGGGGACAATGTTACGAGCATCTCAGAGAAACTGGAGGAATTCTTCCGGATTAATGACTCCCCGGAGGTACCGGTTCCCTTCATCTGGGAGGCACATAAAGCTTACATTAGGGGGGAGCTGATATCCCTGGGCACCAGAGTCAAGCGGCGGAGGGAGGAGGAGGTCAATACCCTACTCACCCAAATCTCAGATAAGGAGGCACAGCACAAAGATGGCCCCAATAACGACACACTAAAAGAGCTTAAAGACCTGAGGGACAAGCTGAAAAACACTTTAAACATCAAAGCAGCTAAAACTTTATTTACCTCCAAATACAAGATATACATACATGGCGACAGAGGTTCTAAAACGATGACAAGATTAATCCAAAAACAACGAGAGAAACACTTTGTTTCCCAGGTCAAGACAGCGGCGGGAGCCATAGTAGCATCTACAGAAGAGGTGGCTGCGGAATTTGAAAAATTCTACACCACCTTATATAATCTAGAGAGGGACACCGGGGCCCAACAGGACACCGTGCACAACTTCCTAAATAATTTAAAATTACCTGGACTGACTGAGGAGGATGCCTCCTCGCTCTTAGACCCAGCGATGAAGAATGAAGTAGCCGAAGTCCTAGCCTCCATTCCGAACGGGAAAAGCCCGGGCCCGGATGGGCTCCCCATTGCCTACTACAAAAAGTTTGCCAATATACTTGTCCCACAACTGACCAAACTCTGCAATTCCCTTCTCTCAGGCTCAGTACTACCCAAGCAAGCCCAAGAGGCTTACATAGCACTTATCCCCAAAGAGGGTAAGGACCCAGAATCCTGTGGAAATTGCCGCCCCATCTCCCTACTGAATGTAGATATTAAACTTTGGGCGAAATTGCTCGCCCATAGGATGGCTCCCCTACTGACTAAATTGATAAGCCCAGACCAAGTAGGTTTTGTGCCAGGTAGGGAGGGGAAATTTAACACAACCCGAGCAATTCAGGCTATCCACTACGCAAAACACAATAAACGCCCACTGATCCTAATCTCCACAGATGCTGAGAAGGCCTTCGACAGGGTAAGCTGGAATTTCATCAATAGCACCCTGTCTAGATTTGGATTCCCCCTGCCGTTCATAAAAGCTATTTTCACCCTTTTCTCTGAGCCGACGGCGAGAGTCCAGGTCAATGGCACGTTATCCAAACCCTTTCCCATCAGGAACGGCACTAGGCAAGGCTGCCCATTATCGCCCACTCTCTTCATCCTAGTGATGGAGACGTTACTCCAAGATATCAGACAGAACCCAGATATTGAGGGCCTCCAAATAGGAGAGGCCACCCACACCACCGCAGCCTACGCTGATGATCTTCTGGTGATGGCCACCAATCCCAGGAGGGCCCTGCCGGCGCTTGTAGAGACGTTTGAACATTTTGGTAGGTTGTCCAATTTTAAAATCAATTATGACAAGTCGGAGATACTAAATATTACGGCCCCTCCCCGCACAGTTAGCAACCTGAGGGAACAGTTTGCATTCAAATGGCCCACATCAAAAATTAAATATCTAGGCATCACCTTGACGGCGAACCCCTCCCTCCTATATGACACAAACTATGCCCCATTGATTAAAAAAGTGAAGAACCAGCTCGACCAACTAAAAACACCACTTATTTCCTGGCTAGGTAGGAAAAACCTTATTTCTACATATATCCTCCCTCCCATTATTTATATCTTGCACTCGGTGCCAATCGACCTACCCGCTACCTTCTTCTCACAAATGCACAAACTATTCCGTGGCTATATCTGGGGAGGGCATAACCCGAAACTGGCCTTTCATTCCTGAGCCAAAAGCGCCCCCAAGGAGGTACGGGACTCCCAGACCTCCAGCTATACCACAAGGCGATTCACATTGCCAGATGGATCCTCTTAATAGATAACACAATTGCCTCCCCAACACTTTGTATGGAAAGGACAATACTTGGGAAGGATAACCAGGGACTGCTCTGGGTTAATGGTCTCACACAAGATAAACATGTGCACCTTAACCCCATCACAAAATGCACCATCAAGATACTGAAACATGCACGGATGGGAGTGACAAGTGCAAAGTCCCTCCCCCCCATGACACCAGCTTCTTTAATACCCTCTATTCTAGCCAATAAACCACGGGGAAGTGAAGGAATATGGGATAAACTCCAATCCACCACAATTTATGATATTCTTAAAGGCCCCACTTTGACAGACCCGATGCAGCTAGACAGCTGGCTCCCACAACCACCCCGCAACTTCTTGGAAAGGGCTACTCTATATCGCTCACTGAGACAGTTCCAATCCACCCACCTTGAGAACTCGAGGGACCCGACATGGTTTGAGACGTATACTTCCCTACCCTCTCGACCGAAAAAGTTGGTTACACATCTTTATAAAGGACTTCTGTTGCAAAAAGCCTCAGAAAGGCCCTGGTTTTTGAGGGAATGGGAAAGAGAACTGGGACTTACTCTCAGTCGAGAAGATACCCTAAAAGTCCTGAGGAATTCCCACGGGTTCTCAAAATGCGTTCGCATACAGGAAAACTCTTACAAGCTGTTGACCAGGTGGTATAGAACCCGGGTCACAACTTCCAAAACGAACCCGACATCCACAGACGTTTGCTGGAGATGTGAGGAAGAAAAAGGGACAGCCCTCCATATTTTGTGGGAATGTTCAAAAATTAAGCCCTACTGGCGGTCAGTCACCAACATTATCAACAAAATATGCCATACCTCTTACTCCTTTAGACCGGAGGAGATACTTATCTGGCTCCCCACAAACCATTTCAAACCCTCAAAAAAAAGTTTGCCTACAATCCTTTTAACGGCAGCTAAGCTCCTGATACCCCTCTTCTGGAAAGAGAAGGAGATTCCACAAATCCGCCAGTGGTTAGACAGGATAGCGCAAATCTTCCGGTTTGAGGAGATTCTGGCGTGGGAGGCCAACACCAGGGACGACTTCACGGCCCTTTGGACCCCATGGATCTGCTTTCAGGACAATCCAGATCTCGCCACAACCTAAAATAAAGGATCTGCCTATGTTCACACCACAATATAAAGACAACATCTTGCTGTTTGTTCTCCCAAATTGTTTTCCCTAATTGTTTTTCCTAAATCTACCCCACCTGATCGCACCCGGTTCCCCTAGGTGTGTTTCTCATTACACCTCGCATCCTTACCCCCTCCCCCCCCCACACCCCACCTATACCCCTGATTCCCCCCCCCCCCCCCCCCGTTACCTGGCCGGAAGTTTGCCATACATGACAGAAGCGTTATATTTATTCTGATGTCTGCAACTGAATGGTTATTCTCAAACTGGCCCTGCGTGGCTGATATGCATGTCCTTATATCCGGCACTGTTATACCATTATTTCAATAAAAAGAAATTGTTTTAAAAAAAAGATAGATTTTAGATATACATATACAGTGAAGGAAATATTTGATCCCTTGCTGATTCTGTAAATTTGCCCACTGTCAGACACGAACAGTCTATAATTTTTAGGGTTCTTAACCCCTTAATGACATGGCCTATTTTGGCGTTGAGGACCAAGCGATTTTTGGTATTTTTCCATCTCCATTTTTCAAAAGCCATAACTTTTTTTATTTTTCCGTCGACGCGGCCGTATAAGGGCTTGTTTTTTGCGTGGCGAGCTGTAGTTTTATCGGTGCCACTTTTGGGTACATAGACAATATCGTAAAACTTTTTTTTTTTTTTTTTTATGATAACAGGGAGAGAAAACGCATCAATTCTGACAGATTGTTTTTTTTTTTTTTATACAGCGTGAATCATGCAGCATACATGACACACTAAATTTTTTCTGCGGGTCTGTATGGTTACAATGATACCAAAATTCTTATATTTTTTTTAAGGTTTTTACACTTTTTTGCAATAAAAAGCCATTTTTTTTTAAACCTTTTTTTTTCTCTATAGCTGCATTCAAAGCCCTGTAACTTTTTTATTTTTCTATGTACGGAGATCTATAAGGGCTTATTTTTTGCAAGACGAGCTGTAGTTTTTGTTGGTACCATTTTGGGGAATGTATGGCTTTTTGATCACTTTTATTGCATTTTTTGGGAGGCAAAATGCTAAAAATTAGCATTTTGCCTCTGTTTTTTAGCGGGTTTTTTTCACGCTTTATGCCGTACCAAATAAAAAGTGTATTCAACTATTTGTACATGTCGTTACGGACGCGTCAATACCCAATATGTGGGCTTTTCTTTTTTTTTTTTACCTTTTTTTATGCTAATATTAGAAAAAGCTTAAAAAAAGGGTTTTTTTTTACATTTTTTTTTTTACATTTTTCTTTTTTTTACATTTTTATTTTCTTTTTTTTACATAATTTGAGTCCCTCTGAGGGACTTACATCACTGTACCGATGATCGCTGTCATAAGGCATGGCAGAGCTACTGCTCTGCCATGCCTTATCGCTTATACAGCGATCATAGGCATAGGCAATACAGGACGCCAGTGTCTGGCGTCCTGTTGCCATGGTGACAGGCCGGGCTCTCGCGATGACATCGAGTTCCGGCCGGAGACACGGAGGGAGTGCGGCCCCTCCGTGAACTCTTTCCCTGCCACGATCTACTTAGATCGCGGCAGGGAAGGGGTTAACAGCGGCTGCAGCGGGACGCCGGCTGTGACTGACAGCCAGCTCCCGCTGCCGGATAGTGCGGGATCATATGTGATCTCGCGCTATCCCCAGGACGTACCGGTACGTCCTGTTGCGGGAAGTACCAGGCTCTCAGGACGTACTGGTATGTCCTGGAGCGGGAAGGGGTTAATTTTAATAGTGAGAGATAGAATATCCAAATAAAAATTCCTGAAAATCCCATTGTCCAAATTTTATATATATTTATTTGCATTTTGCACAGAGAAATAAGTATTTGATCCCTCCAGGAAACAAGACTTAATACTTGGTGGCAAACCCTTGTAGCCAGGCACAGCAGTCAGACGGTCTTTGTAGTTGATGATGAGGTTTGCGCACATGAGAAGGAATTTTGGCCCACTCTTTGCAGATCATCCCTAAATCTTTAAGATTTCAAGGCTGTTGCTTAGCAACTCTGATCTTCAGCTCCCTCCATAAGTTTTCCTTGGGATGGAGGTCTGTAGACTGGCTGGACCACTTCATGACCTTAATGTGCTTCTTTTTGAGCCACTCCTTTGTTGCCTTGGCTGTATGTCTTGGGTCATTGTCGTGCTGGAAGAACCAGCCACGACCCATGTTTAATGTCCTGGTGGAGGGAAGGAGGCTGTCACTCAGGATTTTACGCTATATGGCTCCATCCATTCTCCCACTGATGCGGTGAAGTAGTCCTGTGCCCTGAGCAGAGAAACAGCCCCAAAACATAATGTTTCCACCTCCATGCTTGACAGTGGGGACGTTGTTCTTTGGGTCATAGGCAGCATTTCTCTTCCTCCAAACACAGCGAGTTAAGTTAATGCCAAAAAGGTGTTGTTTCATCTGCCCCAGCATCTTCTCCCAATCACTCTCAGAATCATCCAACCTTCAGACAGGCTGCACATGTGCCTTCTTGAGCAGGGGGACCTTTCGGGCACACCAGGATTTTAATCCATTACGGCGTAATGTGTTACCAATGGTTTTCTTGGTGACTGTGGTCCCAGCTTGGTGACAAGTTCCCCCTGTGTAGTTTTAGGCTGATCTCTCACCTTCTCATGATCAAAGATACCCCACGAGGTGAGATTTTGCATGGAGCCCAAGATCGATGCCGATTGACAGTCATTTTGTATGTCTTCCATTTTCTTCCTATTGCACCTTGTCTCCTTCTCACCCAGCGTCATACTTCTGGTTTTGTAGCCCATTCCAGCCTTGTCCCCCTATGGCCTTGTCCCCCTATGATCTTGTCCCTGACATCCTTAGAAAGCTCTTTGGTCTTGCCCATGTTGTAGAGGTTAGAGTCTGACTGATTAATTGAGTCTGTGGACAGGAGTCTTTTATACAGGTGACCATTTAAGACAGCTGTCTATAATGCAGGTAACGAGTTGATTAGGAGCGTCTAACTGGTCTGGAGGAGCCTGAGCTCTTAATGGTTGGTAGGGGAGCAAATACTTGTTTCTCTGTGCAAAATGCAAATAAATATATATAATTTAGACAATGTGATTCTCTGAATTTTTAGGGGATATTCTATCTTTCACTGTTAAAATTAACCGACCCTAAAAATTATACTGTTCATGTTTTTGACAGCGGGCAAACTTACAGAATCACCAAGGGATCAAATACTTATTTCCTTCACTGTATGTAGATTCGGGCATGTAGGGGGAGTAAGGATCCATCTAAGGCCTGAGACCTTCATCATTACAATACTGTTAAGTCGCGCAGCTAAGAAAGAAAAAGAAGGGAGAATAAAGAAGAGCGACTTAAGAAGAGAAAGAGAGTAGGGGGGAGAGGGAGCTGGTGGGGGGGAGAGTTGGGGAGTATGTTAGAGAGGTGAAAGGGGCGAGGGGGGAGGGATCCTTGGCAGCCCTGGCTGTTAAAAGTGTGTGGCCTATCGGCCTGGTAGCAGCAACCCAAGTGTGGGCACTGTCTGAGACAGCGTCCACAGTTGGATATGTTTAGGGTGTTATGACGCCATTAGTTAACCAAAGGTCAAACTTAGGAGAGGCTCGGACGTTTATCCATGTTGCCCAAGTAGCGTAATAACTGGAAAATTTGGAGTCGTCTCTGGCTCTCAATTCTTCCATGTACCTGATGTCGTCCATGGTTGTTACCCACATTAAACGCGTAGGGGGTGTCGTGGTGTTCCACAGCTTTGGTATTACAAGTCTTGTTGCCAGGAGGAAGAACCTAAGGAGTCCTTTTTTGATCAAAGCCATAGAGCCTGGTATGATAGATAGAAGTGCGGTCCCTGGTGAGAAAGTGACCCCCATTGAGGTAAGGGCGTTGTATAGTGTGTTTGTCTGCATCCACAGAGGGGACACCAGGGGACAGGACCACCATATGTGAGTCATTGACCCTAGGCCGTTTTGGCACCTCCAGCAGCTATTGCTAATATTGGGGTACATCTTGACTAGGCGCGCCGGGGTGCGGTACCATCTGGAGAGAATTTTGTAATTTAATTTGTGGTGTTTGCCCGATATGGACATTTTGTGTGTCATGGTAAGATCTCTGGACCAGTCGCCTTCTTCTATTTGTTGGCCCAATTCCCTCTCCCAGCTTCTTTTGAAGCTCACCCCGTCGTCTGGGGCGTCCCTGGCTACCAATATGCCATAGACCGCGGAGATCTCCCCTTTCCTTTCAGGGGACGTGGCGCACATCTCCTCGAACAGGGTGGGTCTTCGCGTGATCTCTGAGATCTGATCTTGCGATCGGATAAAGTGGCTTAACTGTAGGTGTTGAAACCACACACCGGCTATCGAACCCCCCTCCGCTAGCAGTATTTCCAGTGGTTTGATTTTACCCGCTGTTGTGACATCCTGAATTCTAGGGACGGGTATCCCCAGCCTGTCCAGGAGGGGCAAGCCTTGCATACCCATTGGGAAGTCTGGGTTACCCACCAGGGGTGTCCAGGGTCCGGGCACCGAGACCAAGCCTGTTTTTACCGCAAAGCCGTCCCATTGCTTTAAGATGGATCCTAGAAGTGGGGAGACCACTATCCTCCGTCGTCCGAGGCCTCCCTTTAGCCAAAACACGCCTTGCGCTTTGAAGGGGGCTGAATCCTGCTCGAGCTCAACCCATCTTTTTGAGGATCTCCTCAGCATTAAGTCGAGTACACACTTATTCAGTGCCGCTTTGTGGTACTTGGCAAGGTCCGGTAGTCCCACTCCCCCCGACTCTTTTCTTTGTGTTAAGATTTTATAACTTAGTCTGGGTCTAGTTCCGTTCCATACGTATTTCACCACTGCTCTTCTGAGCCGCGTGAAAAAGCTTTTTGGTAGCTGGATTGGTAGGGTCTGGAACAGATAAAGGAACTTGGAGAGGATGTTCATTTTTAGTGCATTAATCCTGCCGAACCATGACAAAGTCAGGGATCGCCATCTCTCGAGGTCCCTCTCTAGCGAGAAGCCAAGAGGCCCATGGTTAAGAGTAAACAAGTCATCTAACTTGGCCGATATGTGGATACCCAAGTATTTGATATGGTCATCTCTCCATTTCAGTGGGAAACGAGATTTTAGGTGGATGACTTTCGATAGTGGGAGAGTTATGTTTAGTATTTCTGATTTGTTAATGTTCATTTTGAAGTTACTGTATTGGCTATATTTTTTAAATTCCTCTAGTATGGACGGTAGACTTGTATGGGGGCTGGTCATGTATATGAGCAGGTCATCTGCAAATTATGCTAGTTTGTGTTCTGAGTGTGGAGTTGGGAAGCCTTTTATGTCGGGGTTCTGTCTTATAGCGTTTGCAAGGGATTCCATAACTAAAACGTAGAGGGTGGGTGACAGGGGGCAACCCTGTCTCGTGCCGTTGCCAATATCTATCGGAGAAGAGAGTCTACCGTTGACTCGGATCCTTGCGGTGGGGCCACTATACAGTGCCATAATCCAGCTTCGCACTCTGGGCCCTAACCCCACTTTCTTGAGGGTGGTTTCTAGAAAGCCCCAATCGACCCGGTCAAACGCTTTTTCGGCGTCAACCGAGAGAAGGCATAGGGGGATTCCTTCTTGCTGGGCCATTCCAATAAAGGAAAGGGTCCGTATGGTGTTGTCTCGTGCCTCGCGGCCTGGGACAAACCCCACTTGATCTCCGTGTATCAGCCCTGGCACGAGGGGTTGCAAGCTTGAGGCGATTATTCTAGCGAGTCCACATTTAAAAGGGAGATTGGCCTATAACTTTCACATTGTAGCGGATCTTTGCCTGGCTTAGGTATCACTGTTATTATTGCCTGAAGCGCCTGAGGTGGGAATGGGCAAGTCTCGGAGATAGCGTTAAAGGAGCGACATAGTAAAGGGGTCAATAGGCCGTACAGGTCTTATAAAATCTGGGCGTAAAGCCGTCTGGGCCTGGGCTTTTTCCAATTTTACGTTTCTGGATTCCGTCTAGAATCTCTTGTTCTGAGATGCCTTCTTCCAGAGCCCCTGATTCCTCACCGGGGACGGGCCCCGGACCGTGGGCCTCCACATAGGATACCATTCCCGAGTCCCCGTGACCTATGTTGTTATCCCGGATATTATATAGATCTCTATAATATTTCTGGAAACATTCCACTATCTCTGCGTTGGTATGTACCTTTTCCCCGCTGGGCGAGTTTAGTGCAAGTACGTACGAGTGCGGTTCTCGTGGGTTAAGTGTTCTAGCGAGCCAAGCGCTACATTTGTTTCCGTACTCGTAATATCCTCCCCTCATTTTGTCTCTTGCGCACAAAGTAGCCTGGTCCATAATTGCCAGGATCTGCTGACGTAGTAGGGAGATTTCTGCACTCAGGGATGGGGTGGCTTTTGATTTGTTGGATTGCTCCGCTAGATCTAGTTTTGTCAGTAGGTCCCGTATTTTACCTGCTCTCTCTTTCTTAAGCCTTGCCCCGTGCAAAATGAAAATTCCACAAAGGACACATTTCAGGGCCTCCCATTTCAGGGGTGGGGCCGTTTCATCTGTCTTGTGTATTTCTATGAAACTTTCAATAGCCTGGCGTACCTCACTTAGGCAGCAGGCATCCCCCAGGAGGTTGACGTTCAATCGCCAGTTGTTTCGGCCAAATCCCGCTTCTCCCTTAGTTAGTGCCCCGTAGACCGGTGGGTGGTCCGACCAGACAAGCCTACCTATCGAACTTTTGGGTGCTAGATCTAAGAGACCGTGCGAAATAAATAGGTAGTCTAACCGGCTTTAACTGTTGTGGGCCGGGGAGTAGTAGCTAAAGTCCTTGACCTCGGGGTGTAAAGTCCTCCAGAGGTCAATGAGTTTAAGTGAGGCCATCTGTCTCCGCAGTCTACGCACGGCCACCAGGGACACCCCAGACTTACCTGATGTTGAATCAAGGTGTGGGTCCATGCATAGGTTCAGGTCTCCTCCAAGGATAATCGCGGCTCCAGAGGCAAACCGAGCCAGCTCGTCCAGCACCCGGATCCTGAAGGCGACCTGTCCTGAGTTAGGGAAATATACATTAGCTATCGTAAGTACTCTTTCCCCAGTTCCAGTTTTAAGAAGAGGTATCTGCCCTCCGGGTCAATCTCTGAGGAGAGGAGGTTAAATGGTAAGCTTTTGTGTATAGCTACTGAGACTCTGCATGTTTTTTTGTCAGGGTGGGTACTATGATACCAATGCGGATAGAATTTGTTGGAACATTTTGGGACGTGCTCTCTTCTAAAGTGAGTTTCCTGAAACATAGCAATCAGGATACGTTTTTTATGCATGTGTGATCTGGCCTTTTTTGGTTGGGCAATTTAATCCTCTGGTATTATAAGTGCAAAAGGATATGCTCGTCATGTTGGCGAATTATGGGTACGGGTCGCTGCCATCAGGGTATGCCAAGGAGTTAGGAGAGGGAGTGGAAAAGTAGAGGGGAAGATTGTAGTAAGGTGACAGAAATACAGTGATCTGTCAGTCAGGGGATAGGGCCCTGAGCTCATAGGAGGTAGGTGTTCGTCTGGCTTGCGCCAGAGAATAGACTGCATGTAGTGGCGTCTAGCCTATTGAGGGAGGTAGAAGGGGACACCGCCGTGAGCACCCCCGTCTTTCCCACCAAATGATAACATATAAGAAAAAAATGCCCAACTGGGGCGCAAGTACAGAACCCGCAATTCTTAAGTAAGTGCAGTTTGAACAGCAGTCTACGATGTTAGAGTTTGATTGAGTCTGAGAGGTCTTTGTGGTGTGGCTAGTGTAGCCCCCACACCTTCAACTTGTCATAACGTACAAACATAAACATTGGCCTGGGGGTGACGGCTTGGGTAGCAGAACAAAACAGACAGACAAAAAAAAAGGGGGAGGGGGGGAGGGGAAGGGGGGGGGGACTGGAGAGAATTGGGTCATCGATCTGTTTGGCCTCTTCTGTGCAAGTCTGGTTGTGTGGGAGCATTTCTCCAGCCATCTACGTTAAGCTTTTGAGGTTGTGTTTCTTCATGTGGGAGGGATGAGTCTTGGGTGGTTTTTGCCCCTTCGCTTTTCAGGACGGGCCTCTTGCCAGGTCTCTCTAGAGGCCACGACTGGTAGTGAGGGTAGGGACGGCCAGTCCGGCAATGCCACCATAGGCAGCTCCAGGGTCCCTAGGAATCTTGTAAGGTCCGCCGGAGTTTTGAATGTTGCAGTTTTACCGTTCTTAGATGCTATCAGTTGGAACGGGTAGCCCCATCTGTAAATTATATTCTTCTCCCGTAGAGCATTCAGGAGTGGCCTCACTGCTTTGCGAAGCTGTAAAGTGTGTCGGGCCAGGTCCGGGAATATTGTGATAGGGGAGCCGTTATGGACAAGGGCTGGGTTGTTGTCTCGAGCTTGTTTTAGTATCACTTCTTTATCTTTGTAGAAGTGGATCCTACAAATTATATCGCGGGGTTTTCTCGGATCTTCAGGTCTCGGACCCAGGCTTCTATGTATGCGATCTATTTCTACCGGCTCGGAGCGGTCTCGGTGTAGTAGGGAGCAAAACATGTTGCGTGCCCAGTTTTCCAGCTGCTCTGGAGTCACCTCCTCAGACAGGCCCCTTAAGCGTATGTTGTTGCGACGATGCCTATTTTCTAGGTCGTCCAAATGGGACATGATTTCCGCTATCTGTAGCGTCTGGGCATTAATGACGTGGCTATGGGTGTCCAGCTGCGTGAACACCTCGTCCTGTGCCTCCTCCACAGTTTGCAGCCTTTGGCCCACGTGTCGCAGCTCCTGTTGCACAAGAGACAGGGCTTGTTTGTGGGAGTCTTCCAATCTCTGGAAGTCTCTTTTTGTGAGCAGTGAGCGCAGGTGTTCCTTCCAGTCCCAGGAGTCGTCTTGTGTCCGTTCGTCTGGAGGACCACGGACGGGTGGAGTAATATAGCCTGGGTTACTGCTATGGCACCAAGGGCGTGGGCGACTGCTGTCCTGCGAGTGTGTTTGCGTCCAGCCAGGGGGGTGCTCTGGTTTTGAGGTGTATTGGTCATGGTCATGTCGTGGTTGGTACCCTGACCTCCGCTTGGCCGCGTAGTGTAGCCCCAGTCTCGGCGATTGCCGCTTCCAGCAGAATGACCCCTCAATGTGGTTTGTGCATGTGTCATGGCTGGGTACTTCTGGGGGCTCTCTTCAGGTATTTGTGCCTGATATTGTTTATTTGTGTCCCTCTCCTCATATGGGGTTGTTGGGGGTGAGTGATTAGGGCTCACAACAGCTTGGGAGCTTTGCCCTGTCACTATATAGCTGTCTGGGCTGGATAACTGTTCACTCCCCACTCGGCTGTTCCTCTCCTCAGGGGAACCTGGGGGTTGGGGTAAGTTCACCTGATCTGTTGGCGCTGGTCTTCTTCCCTGTGCTGCATCATCTCTGTCTTCTTCCCCTGCTTAGCAGGAGCGGTGGCGATTTCCAGCGCTGCTGTCGGCTCCGGAGGTCCCCTTGCTGTTGTCTGGAGGTGAGGAGAGGCTGTGTGTGTGAGCCGGCGCCATCTTGGTTTCGGCGCCCGCGGCGCTGGGGGACTGCATGTACCGCTGGATACCTTTTGTCTCTGCTTCTGGTGGTGCCGCCGGGCGGCTTGAGACTCTCCTGCGACCCATGTGGGGCTTGGTGCTGCTGTTTTGTTGCTGTAATGGCATTAAGTGCGGGTATTTATTGGTGGGTCCGGCGGGAGCTTAGGGAATGGGATGCTCACGCCGCCATCGCCAGGCCACGCCCCCTCCTAGACCACTTTTGATGCCTCCGATGATCCTATTTGCCTTGGCAGCAGCTGCCTGACACTGGCTGCTCCAGTTAAGTCAAACACGGTCTGCACATTGCAGGTGCCGAGCTACAGTAGGACGGTGAACAAAGTGGGTTAGATGCGAATCGGGCTCGGATTCCTGCTCTACGCTGGGAGCACAACCAGAATCCTCTTTCAAACACGGTCTGCACATTGCAGGTGCCGAGCTACAGTAGGACGGTGAACAAAGTGGGTTAGATGCGAATCGGGCTCGGATTCCTGCTCTACGCTGGGAGCACAACCAGAATCCTCTTTCAAACACGGTCTGCACATTGCAGGTGCCGAGCTACAGTAGGACGGTGAACAAAGTGTGTTAGAGGTGAATCATGCTCGGATTCCTGCTCTACGCTGGGAGCACAACCAGAATCCGCTTTCAAACACGGTCTGCACATTGCAGGTGCCGAGCTACAGTAGGACGGTGAACAAAGTGTGTTAGATGCGAATCGGGCTCGGATTCCTGCTCTACGCTGGGAGTACAACCAGAATCCTCTTTCAAACACGGTCTGCACATTGTAGGTGCCGAGCTACAGTAGGACGGTGAACAAAGTGTGTTAGACGCGAATCGGGCTCTGATTCCTGCTCTACGCTGGAAGGACAACCAGAATCCTCTTTCAAACACGGTCTGCACATTGCAGGTGCCGAGCTACAGTAGGACGGTGAACAAAGTGTGTTAGATGCGAATCGGGCTCGGATTCCTGCTCTACGCTGGGAGTACAACCAGAATCCTCTTTCAAACACGGTCTGCACATTGCAGGTGCCGAGCTACAGTAGGACGGTGAACAAAGTGTGTTAGACGTGAATCGGGCTCGGATTCCTGCTCTACGCTAAGAGCACAACCAGAATCTGTGCTGTGATTGGTTGTTATATAAGAAGTATCAACCAATCACAGCACAGCTTTCATGTTGCCTCAGCAGTATAATATATAGCAACCAATCACAGCACAGCTTTCATGTTACCTTAACAGTATAAAAAATAGCAACCAATCACAGCACAGCTTTCATTTTACCTCAGCATTGGCTGCGGAATCTGCTTTTTTTTTCAATAACCAACGCATCGGGTAAAATTGGCGCGACTTTCCCGCCGGTTTGAAACCACCCTAGAGAAAATTAGGGCAAAAAGATGGAGAACTGGGAGGTGACCCGCTAATCTCTATGGTGCTGTAATTTGGGTAAATCCAATAGGAGGTGCAGCACATTTCTGTAAAACCAATAGAGGGCGCTGTTATGTTACTGTAGAAACCAATGGACAGCATGGCAGAGGGGCGGAGAGGGGGTGGAGAGGAGGCAGAGAGGAGGTGGGAGCTCAGTTCTCGCTCCTGGCTCTTCCAGCCTCCCCCCCGCAGATGAGGACGACGTATATCGGCTCGGCGTGAAAACCGTGGATTATAAGCGGTGTCGTATAATTGAAAATGAGATACACTCTAGAATAGAACTTTTGTTATTAATTTGACTAAAGTACTTATCAAATGTCTCAAGTACACAATTATCTCATTTTAGTATCTTAACCCCTTAGTGACGAAGCCTGTTTGCGCCTTAGTGACGGAGCCAAATTTTGGAAATCTGACATGCATCGTTCAACGTAGCATAACTTTATAAAGGCTTTATATATCCAAGTGATTCTGACAATGTTTTTTCGCCACATGTTGTACTTCATTTAGGTGGTAAAAAGAGACCAATATAATTTGTGTATATTTATTAAAAGCGCCAAAATTGGGAAAATATTGAAAAAATTGTCATTTTTTTCACATTTTCAACTGTAATATCTCAAATATGTCCTAACATACGGTACAAATTTTTGATAAGATATATATTTCCATCTGTTTACTTTATTCTGAATGCACATTTGAAAAACTTTTGTGTTTTTTTAACCATTTAGATGACGTACAAATTTAACATTACTTTTCAGCATTTTGAGGAACACTTTGTTTTCCTGCACCAAGCCCAGTTTGCAAAGGCTCATGAGTGTCAGAATAATAGATACCCCCCCCCCCAAATGACCCCATTTTAAAAACTACACCCCTTAGTGTATCCACTGAGGGGTGTCATGAGTATTTTGACCCCACCGTTTTTTTTCAGGAATTAATTTAATTTAGAGGATAAAAAATAAAATTTCATATTTTTGCAAATATGTCATTTTAAAGATATATTTTTTCCTATAGTGCCAATGAAAATGAGGATTTACACCCGAAAATGGATATCCCCGTTTCTCCCGTGTTCAGAAACATACCCATTGTGGCCCTAATCTTATGTCTGGATGCACAACGGGGCCCAAAATGAAAGGAGTAGTCGGTGTCTTTCAGAACTGAAATTTTGCTTGAAGGCGTTTTAGGCCCCATGGCACTTTTGTAGAGCTCTTGAGCGGCCAAAACCATAGAGGACCCCCACAAATGATCCCATTTTGAAAACTAGACCCCTTAACAAATTTATCTAGGAGTGTACTGCCTATTTTGACCCCACATTTTTTGAATGAATTCTAGCAAAGCAAAAGAAAAAAAAATTGTGATTTTTTTTTTTTTGTCAATTCTGTCATTTTAAAAACTGCTTTTTTTGTACAGCACACACATGAATGAAGCCTTGCACCCCAAAATGGATACCCCTGTTTCTCCCGTGTTCAGAGACATACCCATTGTGGCCCTAATCTTATGTCTGGATGCACAACGGGGCCCAAAATGAAAGGAGTAGTCGGTGGTTTTCAGAACTGAAATTTTCCTTGAAGGCGTTTTAGGTCCCATAGCACATTTGAAGACCTCTTGAGCGGCCAAAACCAAAGAGAACCCCCACAAGTGACCCCATTTTGAATACTAGACCCCTTAACGAATTTATCTAGGGGTGCACTGACTATTTTGACTACACAGTTTTTGAATGAATTCAAGCAAAGCAAAGGGGAAAAAATGTGATTTTCGTTTTTTTTGCCAATTCTGTCATTTTAAAAACTGCTTTTTTTGTACAGCACACACATGAATGAAGACTTGCACCCCAGAATGGATACCCATGTTTCTCCCGTGTTCAGAGACATACCCATTGTGGCCCTAATCTTTTGTCTGGATGCACATCGGGGCCCAAAATGTAAGGAGTAGTCGGTGGCTTTCAGAACTGAAATTTTCCTTGAAGGCGTTTTAGGCCCCATAGCACATTTGAAGACCTCTTGAGCGGCCAAAACCAAAGAGAACCCCCACAAGTGACCCCATTTTGAAAGCTAGACCCCTTAAATAATTTATCTAGGGGTGTATTTTTACCCTACAATTTTTGAATAAATCTAAGCAAAGCAGTAGGAAAAAAATTACAATTTTCATTTTTTTGGCAGTTGTATCAATTTAAAAACTGTTTTTTTTTTCTACAGCACACGTAGGAATGAAGACTTTCACCCCAAAATGGATACCCCTTTTTGTCCTGTGTTCAGAACCATACCCCTTGTGGCCCTAATCTACTTAAAGGACACATGGCTAGGCCTATAATGGAAGGAGCACCCATTGGATTTCAGGGCACAACGGAATAATCTCCAGGCTCCATTGCCCACTTATAGAGCCATTGAGCGTCTAAAACAATAAAGAACCCCCTCAAATGACCCCATTTTAAAAACTAGACCCCTTAATGAATTCATCTAGGGGTGTACTGCATATTTTGACCCCACAGTATTTGAATGAATCTAAGCAAAGCAGAAGGAAAAAATTATAATTTTCATTTTTTTGGCAATTTTGTCAATTTAAAAACTGTTTTTTTTGTACAGTGTACATAGGAATGAAGACGTTCACCCCAAAATGGATACCCCCGTTTGTCCCGTGTTCAGACACATACCCATTGTGGCCCTAATCTACTTATAGGACACATGGTTAGGCCTATAATGGAGGGAACACCCGTTGGATTTCAGGGCACAACTGACTGAATTCCAGGCCCCATTGCCCATTTGTACGGAATAAAAATTGACTCCCTAAAAATCCCCCCCACACACACACACTCCACACCCTTTTCGGCGTTCCCCAAATCTTAGATAAAAGTAATAATGTGAACTGTGTAGTATTTCCGAAGACAGGGGTAATTACGGAGGCTGGTTGGGATGGGTACATGGGGCAATAAAACTAGGTATCCCCCCTCCTCTCATGCTTTTTGTGGGTCATTTCTTGACCTCAGTAGCGGGTATGGGGTGTAAAAAGTGGGGTTCCGTGAGTCTCCGTAAGCTTGCTGAGGTGCAGCGGTCTCACACAGAAGGCACTCAACAAGCTGCTCCTGGAACTGCAGGAAGGCGAGCGTTCCCGGGGCTTCTTGTAAAATACGTATCACAGGTAGCGGTCTGAATAACGCCGGGCTCACACAGCCGTGGGTGGAATCCGCTTGTGGAGGCCCGCAGCGGATCCCAGCTGTGAGCCCGGCTGTGACCCTGCATACGGCCGCGTAATGTACTGCGCATAACTGTTTACTCACACAGGCGGTCATGCGCAGCCCGTATACAACGTAGTTGCGTATGGGCTGCGGGTATATCCGGGACCACAGAGCACAATGGGCTCAATGTTCGGATATCCGCGGTAAAATAGAACCTGCTGCGTTCTCTTTTCTGCGAGTGGATTACGTAATTCCGGCCCGCTAATGTGAGCGGAATTGTGTAATCCAATGTGATTGATCTGCATATAACCGTGGATCAGACGCATGTGGAATCCGTAATTCCTATCCGGTCATGTGAGATCGGCCAAAGGTAGATTGCTACCTTTTTATCACGTGACCGGCGACCGCTCAACGAGGCCACCCGTCACTGCTCCAGGCTCTCAGCGACCGTTGGTCGCTGGGAGTAAGGAGATTTTAAATTTCCTGGGCTCCCTGACTCCTGCGCATGTGTCCGGTATTTTGCTGGCGGTCGCATGCGCAGAATCCGGGAAAGTTCACGGATGAGGATTGCGTCGGGGTGCAAATACGCAGGCCTCCGTTAAAAAGTTTAATCTCCCCTCACCGATCGCATCAGTGAGGGAAGATGAACCTTCACCTTTTTTTAACTTTTATGTGATCGCCATTATCCATTGGATGACGGCGAACACGTGACCAGGAACCGCTTACCGCAGCCCACCGTGAAATCTCCAGGCTCTCGGCTAAATTTTGTAGCCAGGAGCAGGGAGATTTTAAATTACGCTGGCAATCCACAGCTTTTGCGCATGCGTCCGCCACTTTGGCGACGTGCGCAGAAGCTGGGGTAAGGTCCGCGGATAAATCCGTAGGCCTTAGGTACGTAATTTCATCCTCCCTCATGGATATGATCCGTGGGGGGTGATGAGACGTAAGATTTTTTAACTTTTTAAAAACTTTTTTAAACTTTTTTTTTTTTTTACTTTTTACACTTTTTAAAAACTTTTTTACACTTTTTTTTTACTATACATGATCATTGTCATCCATTGGATGACAGTGATCATGTCCCTGGTGACATCTCTCTGCTCCTGACTACACATGGCAGCCAGGAACAGAGGGATTTTAAATTTCCCGGGGCTCGTGCCCCTGTGTGCACGCGCCCGATATCAATCATCGGGCGCGCATGCGCAGAGGGGGACTTCGGGTCCCGGAACATCAGGCCACCGCTGAGGACCGGGGGTGAGTATTTTCACCTCCCCTCATGGATCCGATCCATGAGGGGAGGTGAAACGGACGCTTTTTAAAAACTTTTTTCAACTTTTTCGCTCTCCGCGGTCCCCGGTAACACCTCCTGGCTCCCGGCTACCTTTGGGAGCCGGGAGCAAGGAGATTTTAAACTTGCCGGGGGCTCCTGGGCTTCTGCGCGTGCGCGTGACGTCATCGTCTGGCGCGCATGCACAGAAGGCCGCCGGCGGGTCCGGGAGGAGCAGATCTCCGGGGACACCGCCGACAAGCCGCGTGAGTATTTTCAGCTGCCCTGGTGGATCCGATCCATCAGAGCAGCTGAATATTTGTCATTTTATGCACTTTTCTTTACTTTTTTGCGATCGGCACTATCCATTGCATAGCTCCGATCACAATGCCGGGGGGGACTGCCCGCATCCTGGGATGACAGCTCCATGCTGTCGGCTACCTGCGGGCACCGACAGCATGGAGCTGTCACGTCCTCAGGCAAGTGGGCATTAATCCAAAGAGGATGCATAAAACTACGTCCTCTAGGATTAACCCCTTGAGTGGCGGGTTTCCTACCACCCTGTCAGACCCACCAGGGCAGGTTTTTTTAAAATGGTCTAATCATTGAATTTCAGCAAATTTTGCAGTTGCGTCTCAAGAGCCATAACTTTTTCATTTTTCCATTGACATGGCCATATAAGGGCTTGTTTTTTGCAGGACAAGTTGTGATTTTTTAAACAGAGGGGAGGAAAAAAAGAAATGGGGGAAAAAAGAAAAAAGGGGCCATGTCATTAAGGGGTTAAATAATGTATTAACTTCCTTCTCTGGGTCATTACGACGCATGGATACCACATGTGTGATTTGTATTTTTGATTTTTTTACAAAGTAAAGGGAGACAAGTGTTTTTATAATTTTTTTAATTTTTTTTTTGTCCCTTTAGGGGACTTCCACAGGGACCCATCAGGACCCCCTGATCACATTCTGGGGGTCCGATGGTGACAGCCCTTTACATGCTGCAGTGACAGCCCTTTACATGCTGCAGTCACATAGACTGCAGCATGTAAAGGGTTAACACAGCAGAGATCGGAGGTTTTCTCTGATCTCTGCTGTAAGAGCTGGTACCTAGCTGTCCTCTGACAGCTAACAACCAGCTCTCCCTGCCACAGAGACCATCGGCTTGCTTCTGACAAGCCGATGGTCTCTATGGCAACCTGTAAACAAACCAGTGCAGGAGGTTGCCGGCAGATCGGCAATATCTTCTGCTGGTTTTTCAAAGCCCTTGCACTACTCTCTGTGGGTCTGTGCAGGCAGAGCACACTGTCACAGCTTGTGGCATTGTGCTCTGCAGCTCCCATAGTGATACATAGCCCGAAAATCTTCCGGGCTATGTTGCTATGAGCAGTGGAGCTCGTCCCGGAAAATTTCCGGGCGTGCCACTCAAGGGGTTAAAGCCCACTTTCTGAGGACGTAGTTTCCCGATGGGGCAGTCGTTAAGGGGTTAATTCAATAATATTCAAATTAACACAACTCAATATTTTTAAATTCTCCACATACTCAAAGAACCTATATATATATATATATATATATATATATATATATATATATATATACACACTGTGGCAAACCTGGGCTATTATCTCACACTACTACCCTCAGGAATAAAATTAGATGCCCCTCCTTTGGTCACCTACATTTGTTCAACTTAACATGGAGTCTAAGAGTGACCTTCCCTCTATACATTACCACAATATACATATCTATACCAACATCCACTTAAATGGAGACACACTTCTCTCCTAGGCTTGTCTGTGTTGAGGGTGGAGCAAGACCTCTTCCTATTGTTCTTCCTCCCATCTGCTTACATCACCTAGCTCCACCCTCTGTGGTCTGGCTCAGCGTTTGGTCTTTCTTTCCTCATTTAGTTTCTAGCCACCGAACAGTATACACCATATAACACAATCTAACTCTCATACGGGCCCTTCATTAATACACAAATTCACACTCACTGGGGTTTTCGTTCACTCATACACAGACTGATAAGTATCTCATGTGAAGTAGAAACTGGGATTGTATTTACTGTACATAGAACTTCCCATATTGAACAAAGTATATATATAAGAAAAACTCTTATGTACCGCGGTTTTTACATATTTTGTTCCGAATAGGCTATACAATGACAAACACAATACAACTTATGCCCATTTCCACCCACATACTTATATTCACCACTCCAGATAGCAACTATTATCACCGTTCATTGTTAAACCTTCTACCTTTCCTTAACTCATTGACTTGCTTTTTCCTTCACCCATTTTTGTGTGTCCAGTTGTGTTTACAAACATCATCTCATTGAATTTGCTTGCGAGTCATACTTTGATTTTTCCCACACCTCACGACACAGGTCTGGCTTATCTTATTAATAAGCACTTACAATTTCGTCCCTGCCCATCTTGTCGTAATTGGAAAAATCCTTAATTAATTGAGATTCTCTACTCCTGCACCTCATGGCACAGATCTGTACTTTTGGCACCACATTGTGGAACCTCAACAGCCTGCTTGGCCTGCCATAATCGGAGCAGAATCTTTGGCTAGCCCACATCTTACTCCAAGCCCAAATTCCCTTGAGTTTGATGTATGCCAACATGGCAAATGCAAGCATTCCATGTGCACCCCTCCCCCCCACATAACAAAGGGAGACCTCATCAACCACATGTTGAACAATGGAGACTCTCTCACCACATGGACACTACTGTTTTTTTTTAACCAGCAACTTTACTCACTACTATAACCTTCAGCTAAAATTGCTTATATCAACTTTCCTTTTTACTTTCTTTTAACAAGTTCTCCTACACATTCTTTGTTCCTTATTAACCTGTACAGTCTGTTCACACCATTCACTACTACAGAGACAATATAACCCCCCCCCCCCCCCCCATAGCTCACACCTTCTTTACACTCAGGACATTACTTCACAGACAACATAAAAACCACACAGTATATCTACTTCATTGTTCTTTTGATACAGACTTATCATATTTCAACTCACCCGGCCTGGGGCGGATCATAGCAGAGAGGGAGAGATGGTACAGGTGTAAGAATAGCTTATTACCTTGTTTGAGCTCCTTATCTGTCCGTCTCTGCTTCGAAGTCCCCTTGTGTCCGGATAACGATGAAATATCTTCATATCTCTGTATCTTCATTATCCCAGCGGTGCCTCCAAATTTGTTAGCACAAAATTCGCTATATCAGATATACTGTGTGTTTCAAATTAGATAATATGTGCAGGCCTGGAGAGCCTTTCAAAGACCACGAGTCTACATCATGTGTCCCCAAAAGAGTCTCTAGCTTTATTAAGCGCGGGTAAAACTTAAATAAGTTTCAACACAGGAAGTATACGGTTACATCATTTAGTGTGCTGATTGGTCGTTCATACAGGGAGGTATTTGTGAGGTAGCTTGTGATGTCATCCATCTGGGAGGAACTTTGGTGATCACGCTCAGTTCATTCTTGAATTTGGTCTCATGAGAAGAACATCCTGTTTCTCCTCTCTGCTTGACCAAGACACAGACAAAGATATTCCTAGATAGGTTTCTGCCAGTTAGAACTGGTTTGACCAGTTCTTGGACACACAGCACTGCTTCTCCAATTCTTGTGGAGGGGGGGGGGGGGCGATGTTCCCTTCCCCCAAAGGATTAGACCATACACAAAATACAGTATATTCACAGTTGACAACAGAAAATACATACACAATGGTGAACATATTGGATATCTCCCACAATTCCCTCCTTTGTTGTGCATATTTTCATTCTCCTGGATAGTTTTTCCTTCCTATTTGTGTTCTCGGGCCTTTCCCTACCGCCTACAGGGGACCCTAGCTGTCACCTCCGCCATGGAAAATGCCTCCTGCCTTATCCCTTCCTACTGCTGGGTGATATCCAGGATAAGGAAAATACCTCACAACACGTTACAGTTTCCCAACGGTATTCTAGGTAGATGGCTCCTGAAAGATTGATCTTTTTCACATTTTATGCATAAGCCCCCTTGTTCATAGTTTAGATGACATACAACATGTTGAATGTGACTGGCTTTCCAAGTGTGATTTCAGGTTACATTGTTTGTTACAGGTTAACATTGGTCTGATTACACAATATGGCTGAAACATTGGTACACTTACTGCTACCTTATTGCATCTGTTGACATTTTTCTGATCTTTGAAACATTACCAGGGGCGTAACTATAGATGATACAGAGGATGCAGTTGCACCCGGGCCCAGGAACCTTTTGGGCCCGGGTGCAACTACATAGTATAGGGACAGCGTTGCTGAGATAGGGAGAGTGGTAGTGTAGCATCCTGTGTACAAGAACCCCAACGGTCCTTCTTACGGCTACCTGTGACCGTGTGCATTTTACAGGTTGTCTGATGGGAGTTGTAGTCCATCACTATTGCACTTAGGCCTGTTTGCGGCCTTCCTGTCTATTTTTTTTTTTTCTGCCTGGAGTTTGCCTTACTATACCGCTCTCAGCGACAAAGTCTACACACATAATTTCAAGATTACTTACACTGGCCTGTGTCTGCAGTGAATTAGAGACGCACAGCGTACGGCCACAGCGACTGATAGAGGGAAAGTGATATACACACTATATAGCCTGTATTCTTTGACCCAAGAAAAACAAAAAGCTCCTACTTAGGGCTACCGCTGACCGTCTGCATTTTACTGGGTGCCTGGTGGGAGTTCTGGTGCATCACTATTGCATTGCTTCCATTTTTTTCTGCCTGGAGTTAGCGTTACGATTCCGCTCTCTGCGTGAGAGTGTACGCATATGATTCCATAATTATTTACAGCGGTCGGTGTCTGCTCTATTCGTAATCCACCATGCTGAGGGGTAGGGGTCGAGGATGTGGACGCGGGCGAGGATGCAGAGTTCCAAGTGAGGGTGTGGGCCAAGTTCCTGGTCCAGGTGTATCCCAGCCGGCTGCTGCGGTATTAGGAGAGAGGCAAGTTTCTGGGGTCCCCAGCTTCATATCACAATTTGTGGGTCCACGTGGTAGACCTTTATTGCAAACAGAGCAGTGTGAGCAGATCCTGCGTGGATGGCAGAAAATGCATCCAGCAATGTATCGACCACCCAGTCTTCTACACCATCCACTGCTGAAACTCTGAATCCTCTGGCTGCTGCTCCTCCTTCCTCACAGCCTATACTGATGCAACAAAAATGGTACTGGGGTCTGCATAAGCTTCTGCTACATAAATGTAACAGGGGTCTACGTATACTGCTGCTAGAGAAATGTTACAGCGGTCTGCCTATACTATGGGTGCACTAAGTCTTCCCATCGCAGTGTTTTACCTATGTGGCACAAATAGTACAGTGGCTGACTAGGCCCGAATTGCTGGCCGAGGCCAAGTTGCTTGGCGGGGCGAAACTCTCCCATGGCTGGGCACTCCGATTTCTTCCTGTGTAATACCATTTTTGTGCACTTACAGCATAGGCTAGGCCAAGGAACTCAGAGACTGCCCCTTCCAGTGTTGAGCTATCTATGTTGCGACACATGGATTTCTTGTTGCTATGTAACTCAGGGCACCTTGGGTCACAATGGTGGAGGCTTGGAACCGAACCTGACCCTGGGCCCGCTAAAGTGCTTCCCATACAGACTATAGCGGGTCCTGGTCATGGTGTCTTGGCCTTGTAATGCCACCTCCTCCTCCTGCTTGGGGTCAGGGGATCAGCACTGGGCATCATGTATTTTCTCCTGTGTTACCACAGTTATCAGAGAAACTTGTTTGGGCCAAAGGAGAGGAGCGTAACTGCATTAACGTTACAGGGGCTTGCCTATACTTCAGCTGCAGAAATGTTACAGGGGTCTGCCAATACTGCTGCTACATAAATGTTTCTGGGGTCTGTGTATACTTCTGCAAATAAAATGTTAGTGGGGTCTGCCTATACTGTTACTACTAAAATGTTACTAACACTGGGCTCTGCCTATATTGCCGTTACGAAAATGTTACTAGGGTCTGCCTATACTGCTGCTACTGAAATTTTACTAATACTGGACTCTGCCTATATTGCTGCTACTGAAATGTTACGGGGGTCTGTCTATACTCTTACTACTGAAATGTTTCTAATACTGGGCTCTGCCTATACTGCTGAAACTGAAATGTTACTGGGGTCTGACTATACTGTAACTCAGGAGAAGAGGCAGCGGTGTGTCCCGCAGGCAGTGCTTGTGCTTGGTTGGAGGTAGTGTGGTGCTTATCTAAAGTGTGCCTTGCTAATGATGGTTTGTGCGGAGTTTGTCCGGAGCTGCACAATGCTACAACATCAGCATGGAGGGGCATTTTCTGCTCAGCCATCGTGGTAACTTCCCGGAAAACCTTGGTGCCCTCAGCCATGAGCAAGGTGGACGATCCCACCAAGATGTGAAGGTCATGGAGGCAGGGTATCAGGGTAGACAGGGTGCATATATCAGGGCCGACTATTATCGGGGCATCAGAACGGATTGCCAAAGATTGAACAACACTCCGTGACAAGATATCAGCCTAAAGGTTGCCCTTTACCGCTACTACTTGCACACAATGTGACACAAGAACACTAGACCCTTTGTACGGACACGGTGACCTTTACATAAACAGTACATTCAGAACTCATTTATTGTATTGTTCTCCATTGTATGTCCATGTTGGTCATTGTGAGCAGATTATTGACCCGCCGGCCGCACTGTGTACTGCGGCTACTGCCTTTACATGTATGACTGCAGGTAGATACAGTGACCGGAGACTAGTGGGTTAAGGGTTAAATGTACATAGCTAGGCCGGTGTCCCGTGGGAAGTCACGCATGGGGCAGCCCGGACAGGGAGCTGTCTTCCGTGAAGCTTCTTGATGCCACCCGATGGTATTTATTATCCCCTCCTCCCCACGGAGGCATCACATAGACATAGAACAAGAGCAGCGTCCGAGGCAGCTAGGAGAGCCCGTCCTAGAGAGCGCTGCCCCCTCCCCTCACACCTGCCCGGAGGAGGGTTCATGGGAGGGCATGAGGTGCAGCAAAGCCGGAGTGACCCTACTGCACTGAGAAGGAAGCTGGAGGCCGGCCGGGAGACGGAGCTCAGCTACAGTTGTACTGATGCCGTACCATCTGCGGTGCTCCTATTCACTTACAGCTGAGCGGCCCTGGTGCATTATGTCTCCAGCGGATGTAAGGGTGGAAACATGGGTTGGGAGCCCCGAGTTAGATGGTACGTCTAGGCGAGGGGCACAACGGTGGACCGGCTGCCGCACACACACACCTCCCCACATGTACCGCCCATTCCCCTGGCAAGCTCACATATCTCCCAGGCGGATTCCCATCTCTGGTCCTGTCTCACACATCTCCCGCCGGATAGAGATCTACGCTCGTTTCCCCCCGGGCGCTCGCTGGACAACTTTGTCTGCTCCCAGCTCCTGTCCCCGTCGGCCGCAGCAGCCGGCGCCGCTGTCACCCTACGCGCTGGCCTCCGCTCCCGTACACCGATGGCACTAGCGCCGCTGCCACGGCGAACCCCGCTCTCGCTGCCCATGGCGCCGCTGGTGGCCAGCTCTGCCGATGACTGTGCGCTGCTGTTCGGTCGGAGCAGCGGCTTGCCAACAAGAGCTCCACTAGCTGCCCCTGACACTGCTCTCTTTCTGGGTCGCCTCCTTGGGCGCTAAATAGAAGAGCTGATTAGCGATCTGGAAGGGTATAGAGGACGGGGTTGTGGGGGAAGCGGGGGTCTCACAGTACCGATGGTCCTTCAGCTTTCTGGACCAACACGCTCTCCCGTAGGAATCCCAGCGGACACTGTACAACATCTGCTGCCCCCGGGGATCTGCAGTGCAACCCTCCCTGCGGGTTCTGTACGATGTCACCGACTGTGGCACTGGATCTGGCGCTGAGAGTCCCGCTGTATCAATGCTCCGCTCGGACATCAGTGACTGACAGGCCATCGCCGGCTGCAGGAGACCCGCGGGTAGAAGGCTTTGTTCAGGCGTCATTTCTTGGCGATCTACATCCCGATTAGAGCGTTGTTAGATGCCACCGCTCTTCAGCAGAATCCCAAGTTCCATCTTCACCGTCAACGATTGATGGGAACTACAGAGCCGATGCAATGACCGTCACGTCCAGCACATGATATCCCTGGGATGATATAGAACGGGCAGCAGCCCGCGGGAGGAGATGGACCTGCAGAGAAGAAGAATCGCTTCTTCTTGTGGACAACCACACCCATCATGTCCGGGGTATTAAAGGGACGATAACGTGTGACATTCCCGATCGTCTGAGTGTACAGGGGGGTACTGGGTTTCCTCATCTTACATTGCGCCGCAGTATAGAGAAGTCTGCAGTATATACAGTATACATTCAGCACCCGGGAGCTGGCAGTGAGCGGAGGCGCAGCCTGTGCTACACCTCTGGGCTCTCGGCAGCTCCTGGTCGTCCTCACATTGTGCAATCAGCTTCTGCACGATGGAGATTGTGGGGTAGATCCCGGGGATGGTGACAAGGGCCGGGAATAGAGGGAAGGCGCTCCCGCAGCGGTTTTATCTCCGCAGATACGCGGTGATGTGCAGATCGGGAGAACTATGGCGAAGATCTCGTGGCCTCCTCTCCGCTCCGCTCCTCCCCGGAACCTCCGCCAGCAGCGGCTATAAACGGTTGCATGAGATGTCAGAGAGTGAGGAGTCACGTTGAAAGCGAGCTCTCCTGTCCGGTTCTGACCGGTAACGGACTCTTATCCCGGGCAGGGAAGCACAAGAGGAGAACGGAGCGGAGAGGAGGCCCGGATGGGATAAGGCAGTAGCTGTGCTCAGTGTCAGCCAATAGCAGCTCAGGACGGGCCAGCTCACGAGCCAATCAGAGCGCGGCCGCTGTACATATAAGAGGCGCCACCAGCGCCGCTCTCAGAGTTTCTCTTCCAGGAGAGTTTTACTATTTGATTACCGCAGCACACAATGGCAGAAACCGCGCCAGCCGCCGCTCCTCCTGCCGCCGAGCCGGCTGCCAAATCCAAGAAGCAGCCGAAGAAATCCGCCGCAGGGGGCGCCAAGAAAAGCAAGAAGTCCTTCGGTCCCGGCGTGTCGGAGCTGATCGTCAGAGCCGTGTCCGCCTCTAAAGAGCGCAGCGGGGTGTCTCTAGCCGCCCTGAAGAAGGCTCTGGCTGCCGGAGGGTACGATGTAGAGAAGAATAACAGCCGCCTGAAGCTGGCCGTCAAGTCTCTGGTTACCAAGGGCAGCCTGCTCCAGGTGAAAGGCAGCGGCGCCTCCGGCTCCTTCAAGCTGAACAAGAAGCAGGAGACTAAGGACAAGCCGGCCAAAAAGAAGCCAGCGTCTGCGGCCAAGCCCAAGAAGCCCGCTGGAGCCAAGAAAGCGGCGAAATCTCCTAAGAAGCCCAAGAAGGCTCCGGCCAAAAGCCCGAAAAAAGCAAAGAAACCTGCAGCGGCCGCCGCCAAGAAAGTGGCCAAGAGCCCGAAGAAAGCCTCAATGCCGAAGGCCGCCCCAAAGCCCAAGAAGGTGACGAAGAGTCCGGCTAAGAAGGCGGCCAAACCCAAAGCTGCCAAGAGTCCGGCTAAGAAGGCTGTTAAAGCCAAGAAGAGTGCGTCTAAGAAATAAGCTGAAGCCGCCCATGCATTTACCCCACAAAGGCTCTTTTCAGAGCCGCCACCTTCTCACCGCAGAGCTGTATTATCACTGCCTCGAATTCTGTTCTAGATAGCAGCGCCCCCATAGCGGCTACAGGGTACTTCATATCAGTTGGGAGTCTAGGGAGCGAGGGGGAGGCTGTAGAGGGGGAGTAATACGAGACATTGTCGCCGCATCATCCCTGTTCCTGTTGTGGAGTGTGACCTATACAATGCGTGTATGGATGCCGGGCTGAGTGTGAAGGGGGAGGGGACTCGCCGACCTAATGCATTTCCCATAAAAGCAGCGCAGCTTCTAATGGGGGAGACTGCCGTGCAGCGTGGAGTGTGTGTTTCTGCGGACATATCAATGCAGGGAAGCAGCTGAGAACATGATTTCACAGACACCCGTACGTATCATGCAATGGCCTGATAGGGTGAGGTGGGGCCAACCTCTGCCGAACGCTGATTGGTCGCGGGCATCAAGCGTTTTGGCGGGCTAGTGGTTTGTTTGAAAAAGCCAATGAGATGTAGGGGGCGTTGTTTCTAAGAGCCAATAGGGAAGAGCAAGTTGGGTATAAAGGCTCTGCTCTTTCTACGGCTCCCATCATATCACATCTGTGTGCATCTGTACAGTAGAGCTATGGCCAGAACCAAGCAGACCGCTCGTAAATCCACCGGAGGGAAAGCTCCCCGCAAGCAGCTGGCTACGAAGGCCGCCAGGAAGAGCGCTCCTGCCACCGGCGGAGTGAAGAAGCCTCACCGCTACCGTCCAGGTACAGTGGCTCTCCGTGAAATCCGTCGCTACCAGAAGTCCACCGAGCTGCTGATCCGTAAGCTTCCTTTTCAGCGCCTGGTGAGAGAGATCGCCCAGGACTTCAAGACTGACCTGCGCTTCCAGAGCTCAGCGGTCATGGCCCTGCAGGAGGCCAGCGAGGCTTACCTGGTAGGACTGTTCGAGGACACCAATCTGTGCGCCATCCACGCCAAGCGGGTCACCATCATGCCCAAAGACATCCAGCTGGCCCGCAGGATTCGAGGAGAGAGGGCTTAGATCTGCTCTGGGCACCGCATGGAACACAAAGGCTCTTTTCAGAGCCACCAAATCCTCCTCAAACGAGCTGCATCCTGTCCTCCGCTATCATTCTTCCGATTCTCCCTCGGGTACACAGCCAGCCTGTGCGCCGCCGTGTACCCTGGTGCCGCCTCTCCCCAATAATGTTCTGTCGTCAGCAGGAGGTGGTCTGTTAACCCCTTCAGTGACCTAGTCAGTTCCTCAATTAATTCATGCCATTCTCATCTTTCAAATGTAGTAGAAAGAGATTTGACTCCCCGGCAGACTGTTATGAACGTGGTTGATCAAACGTGTCCGTATGAGGCATCTATCTGTGCCTGTGGGCCGGGGAGGGATTAGTGTTGAGGGTGTATTTATGTGGATATTATCTCATTGTACGAAGAAGAAAGACAGCAATACACAAAACTACACTAATTAATACCGCATAATGGGATTGGGAACCGGCCGGGAAACTGTTGAGAATTGTAAGAATACGCGGTCAATTCAAAATTCCAAACGGTTCTGTGTTAAACCAATCAGCAAGGAGAGGGGAGTGGCCAACATGTAATTGCCCCAATAGGAACGCCTAAACTTGCGTCATTTGTTACTGATTTCAATCTGGTCCGCTCGTCGCGTAGATAAGGGAGGACGCTTGAACTGGTTGGCAATTGCTTTCTGCTTACATCGTGGAAGATGTCTGGTCGCGGTAAGGGAGGGAAAGGTCTTGGGAAGGGCGGTGCCAAGCGGCACAGGAAGGTGCTCCGTGATAACATCCAGGGCATCACCAAGCCTGCCATCCGCCGTCTAGCTCGCAGGGGAGGCGTCAAGCGTATCTCCGGCCTCATCTATGAAGAGACTCGCGGCGTCCTGAAAGTCTTCCTGGAGAACGTGATCCGCGACGCCGTCACCTACACCGAGCACGCCAAGAGGAAGACCGTCACCGCTATGGACGTGGTGTACGCGCTCAAGCGCCAGGGCCGCACTCTCTACGGCTTCGGAGGTTAATAATTCTGCTCTTTCTCCATAACACAAAGGCTCTTCTCAGAGCCGCCCACCTCTTCCAAGGAAAGGCTGTAATACAACTCCTTGTGGTGTCGCTGCTGCCTGATTGCCCATCTGTTCTGATACGTGTAACCCGCCCTATATCGGATGCCTGCCATCACCCCTTATGCGTTGGCATTGTTAGTGGCCAAACTCATTTAACCCTTTGAATCACACTTTATGCCCATTGTTGTTCTTTGCGTATGCTATAGTCAGCCGTGTTCCCCTCATGACGCCTTCCCGCAAGGTCTTTGTATCATTAAAATGAGTTGTCTTTACTAATACTCGAGAGAGGGGGCGGGGACAAAGTAAATAAATGCCTAGATGCGCACATACATACTTTAGTTATTGCAAATAAGAGATTTAAGCGTTCTATTAAAAATACCCCCCACCATGATGACCCCTAATGCCAGGGAATCTTCTCTTCTACCAGGAAGCAGGCTGCGGCGCACTGAGTGTATGTCCTCCTTGTACTAAAGCATACGGCCTGCCCTTTAATCCGTGTAGTGCTACCATATTGGAGGCGTCCTCATGTAGAAGTGCTGCAAATTGCACCAAGCTCTCCTAGGGACCCGCACAGCCATCATTTTACATAGAATTGCCGTCATAGCAGCCAGCTCTCCCAGAGTGCTGCACTGATTTCCCATTGCGGGACTCTGGGAGACCTGGGTGATATAGCCGGAGCACTCAATTAATCTAGGGAAGAGGTTGGTCTCTGAGAAATCCAGCCTGCGCCTCTTTGTGAAGGGATGCCCGCTGTTCTCCATGCCAGACTGCCATCTCCGCTCCCGTTCACCTGCGGCCGCTGCCACGATGGTCTCTGCTTCCGTTCACCCTGCTGCCGCGGCTACTCTGGTCCTTGCTCCATTATGGTCCCCGCCCCCGTTCCCCATGCGGCTGCTGTAGCCGGTGCACTGCCCCTCTGGTTCCCGGTACTCTTCTGTTCCACATGCGGCCTCTGCCGCTCTGGTCAATGCTCACAGTCCCCCTGCGGGGCACTGCCACTCTGGTTCTCGCTCCCCTCCGGTCCCTGCACCCGGGAAGGCTGCCACTTTGGTGACTGCCATCTCCTCTCCGGTTCCGCTGTCACTGTGGTCCCCTCAGGTTTCTACACCGACATAGAAGGGGGTTCTTCATTGTAAGAGCAGTGAGAGTGTGGAACTGTCAGCCCGAGGACGTGGCTGATGGCAACTTCGATAAAAGGGTTCAAAAGGGGCATGGGCGTCTCTACATAAGCAGCTGGAGAAGGTGAGGCTATTCTCCTCTTGGCCCCCCTCCCCTTTCCTAGCACCCCCAGTGCTTCAAGCCTCTTATTTTCAGGCATCCCCGATTGCCTCCGCTACTCACTACAATGTACTACAGCCCCCAGCATGTCGTCTGCCTACTACCCCTTTCCCTTTGTGCACCCCACTGCTTTAGGGCGCAGACCCGCATATCCCCTGTAGTCTTCTGCCTTCCGAGCACTCCAGTACAGCTGCTACTTGTGGTCGGCATCCCCCTCCGACGTCGACCGCCTCGTGTAGCCACCACGCCGACCTCAGCCCACAGCATAATCCAGTCATGGGCGCACTGTGCTCCGGGTACCTCGGTGGCAAAAACGCTGCCGCTTCTGTAATGGCTAATTGTCCGTAGGTGCACCACCGAATCCACGTAGCGCCCACCTCTATGGAGGCGTCCGCATAGCGCGGCTTCGGTCACCGCACGTATCCCTAATCTGCAGCGCAATCAGCATCGCGACCCCCGACAGAGATACAGTTGTGTAGCGCTGCAGGGAAGATCTCCTCAAATCCAGTACATAGACAGAGAACAACTCCGGTACACAGAGACAAAGACGAGTTGTGCAACGCAGGGGACTAAGTAACCAAGCCGATGTATACACAACCTTTGTTACAGAGGAGCAAACGAGGATGCTCCCTACACAACCGGGAGGTGACAGCTCTGCTGTAGACGGGGTGGGGGGCTCTTAGAAGAGCCTTTGGGGTGATCGTGCACGGCGGGCCACGGAACAGATTACTTGGCGCTGGTGTACTTGGTGACGGCCTTGGTGCCCTCGGACACGGCGTGCTTGGCCAGCTCTCCAGGCAGAAGCAGGCGCACGGCGGTCTGAATCTCCCGGGAAGTGATGGTGGAGCGCTTGTTGTAGTGAGCCAGGCGGGAGGCTTCCCCTGCGATGCGCTCGAAGATGTCGTTGACGAAGGAGTTCATGATGCCCATGGCCTTGGAGGAGATGCCGGTGTCGGGGTGGACCTGCTTCAGCACCTTGTACACGTAGATGGCATAGCTCTCCTTCCTGGTCTTCCTACGCTTCTTGCCGTCCTTCTTCTGAGTCTTGGTCACGGCTTTCTTGGAGCCCTTCTTGGGCGCTGGAGCAGACTTGGCGGGATCAGGCATGATAACGTAGAGATACTTTCCTCACTAGAGAGAACAGTGTTCCTGCACCTCCCAGCGCTGCGGTATTTATAGCGGGGCCATGCAAATGAGTACCGCCGTCTGCTTGCTGTTCTACTGGAGCAGCAAAACATGTGACCCCTGTGAGAGTCTTAGCCACGCCCAGTGCCGCTCATTGGTTCTTCCTCAAGTCTGGCCTCTATTGGGGGGATTGAAAGCTACCCAATTAGAGGAGAGGAGGGCGGAGCAGCAGGTTATAAAAATCAACAGAACTGCGCTTTCTCGTTATCACAACTTTCAAGGTGTTTTATCCTAATTCTGCTTTCCTGTGCTAGAAGATGTCTGGACGCGGCAAACAAGGAGGCAAAGTCCGTGCTAAGGCCAAGACTCGCTCATCCCGGGCAGGGCTGCAGTTCCCTGTCGGCCGTGTACATAGGCTTCTCCGCAAGGGCAATTACGCTGAGAGGGTGGGCGCCGGCGCTCCGGTCTATATGGCAGCAGTGCTAGAGTATCTGACCGCTGAGATCCTGGAATTGGCTGGCAATGCCGCCCGGGACAACAAGAAGACCCGCATCATCCCCCGTCACCTCCAGCTGGCTGTGCGCAACGACGAGGAGCTGAACAAGCTGCTCGGTGGGGTGACCATCGCCCAGGGAGGCGTCCTGCCCAACATCCAGGCCGTGCTGCTGCCCAAGAAGACCGAGAGCAGCAAGACGAGCAAGAGCAAGTGATCGCGCCGATCCCTCCATAGAACCAAAGGCTCTTCTAAGAGCCACCCACATGCTCCTTACAACAGAGCTGCGCCGCTTCTATGCTGTGATACTCGGTGGCCGGTACGCCGGCTGCACCGGGAAACTAACTGTACAGGACTTTCCACAAGGAGGCAGAGATTGGGGCGGATGCCAATTTGGCCATCCCTGTCACCGGCAGAAGCGGACAATCGTCCTGCTCTAGGTGACCTCATGTCCAGAGGACGGGCGGCTGTAGGACTCGCTCACCAGTCCTTGCGATAACGGGTTAACAGAGTCCTCTGTTAGGTCACGTATATACAAGAATCGGAACGCTTCAGTTGTGTTTCGGAGAGAACACCCAGCTTTCTCAGGGTCCTGCGTGGGCTGTATGCTTACAAAGCGTTGCAGCCGCATCATCCAGCCCTCTCAGAGCTCTGCACGGTCGCCCCCTTAGAAGTGCGCTCATCATGTCACTCCACAGCCATGCCCTTTTTTATGGAGGTGGAGCTATATCACCCAGCTTTCCCAGAGCCCTGCACGGCTCAGGCTGGTTTTGGATTATAGTAAACCTACAGGGATTAGACGTCCTCTTGCGTTACGGGTGGAGCAGGTAGAGGATTCCACCGCCCGTCGTAGGTCTGGGATTATGGGGTGTATCTGAGGGTTCTTTACCTCCAGCCCCGAGCGCCTCTATATCAGACGGCCTGGTCACTGATTACACGTGTTACATGGATGGAGGACAGGAAGAGCGGGAGACGCGATCAACTGAGCGGGAAGTTCAAAATCTCCGGGGATCAGCCAATGAGCAGGAAGAATCTGACTATAGCCCCGCCCATAGGCGGCACTAAAACCACCCGACCTCCAACGGCAGGTCTGTTAACCCTTCACCGCACTCATTAATTCAGGCCCAGCTCCTCGCGTATTATAAACATAACCTGCCTGCCCTAAATAGGTTAAGGGGTTTAAAAGCGTGCCGTGACCGCAGCCTGAAGCGCACCCTGACGGGGAGGCTGCTACACCCCCGCTCTATCATGTCAGAGCGCCTAGATTATCACCGCTGCTGACGACCCCACAAGGAGTTGTATTACAGCCTTTCCTTGGAAGAGGTGGGCGGCTCTGAGAAGAGCCTTTGTGTTATGGAGAAAGAGCAGCATTATTAACCTCCGAAGCCGTAGAGAGTGCGGCCCTGGCGCTTGAGCGCGTACACCACGTCCATAGCGGTGACGGTCTTCCTCTTAGCGTGCTCGGTGTAGGTGACGGCGTCGCGGATCACGTTCTCCAGGAAGACTTTCAGGACGCCGCGAGTCTCTTCATAGATGAGGCCGGAGATACGCTTGACGCCTCCCCTGCGAGCTAGACGGCGGATGGCAGGCTTGGTGATGCCCTGGATGTTATCACGGAGCACCTTCCTGTGCCGCTTGGCGCCGCCCTTCCCAAGGCCTTTCCCTCCTTTACCGCGACCAGACATCTTCTACGTTGTAAGCAGAAAGCGATAGCTGCTCAGCGCAGAGCCCGTAGTCTATATATACAGTTGCGGACCAGAGAGGAAACTACTGATCAGGGCCGTCATTGCGGGGCGTTTCTTTTAGTTGTCTAGCGTAAAGGCCCATCCCCTCTCCCTGCTGATTGGCTGAATACAAGAGCCCTTGCCATCTTGTGCAGCCGATTGGCCTGTCAGCTCCTGAAGCAGTGGGAGAGAAGACGGAGTGAAGGAGACAAGGGCTATGCAGCAGAGAGCCGCTGGAGCGTGAATCCCTCCTGTAAAGCGAGCAGTGCAGCTGCTGCCACAAACACGTGGGGGCGAGGGGAGAGCGCGCAGGGAGGCTTCGGTGAAGGGGAGTACTAGAGCTCTGCTGCATCAGCGCTCCCCTGCCGGAGCAGAGAGACACTCAGGAGCCACAACAGACAGCTATGGGCGGCAGGAACATCAGGGCACCGTGTATAACAAGGAGGCCCCATAACCTGTGACAGTCCCCGGCACAGGGCATACAGTGGCACTTCTACTGCCACCCCAAGAAGCGCCAGGATTACTCCTCCTCTGCTGTGGCCACCATGCTGTGCAACACTCTGCAGATTCTCAAGACCCGGAGTCCCTCATTACAGTCATCAATGAAGTGCAAACCGAACGACTTCCCTGTGTGACTGCTGCCAGAGACTGCTGTATACTCCTTATGTCTTAGGGGCCTTTACAGGTCTACTTAAGGAGCTTTAAGCAATTTGCAAAATCCCCTACAAAGGCAGGAAATGCAGAAGTGGTTCTGCTATGGGACCCACTAGACAGAACTCTCCCAGTGATACACTAAAGATGTTTGCGAGGGGGGGAACCCCCCGACACGGAGCCTACGACATCATCTGCATCAGGAGACGTGGCCTCTGCACCAACCGCCTGTTTGAGTTTGCTTGCTGGGTTGGTTCAGACTTTGCAATGACTGTCCGATCGGCTCTTATCAGCGATGCAGACAGCTACTGCTGCCCTTACGGGTAAAATCCACGAGATCCGAATGGATGTGAGCCTGTTGAGACAAGCCACCCAGAATCTAAGAGACCGACCGGGTCACTAGTACAGAGGACAGGATCTCTGTGCTGGATGATACCGTATCCCCGACGGCAGCTACTGTGCGAGAGCTTACGCCAAAAGCAGAAATCTGGAAACAAAAGGCGGGCAGCTTGGAAAATGGTTCACGGCGGTATAATCTGTGTTGTGGGCCTGCCAGAACGCACTGAGGGGCAGAGACCGCAGGGGATCATGGAACAGTGACTACCTGAATGCTTCCCTGTCACACAGGTCTTTGTGGTGGAGCGCGCACACCGAGTACCCATGAAACCACCTATACCAGGCGGGCGCTCCTCCTAGACCCCTGTTGGCAAAGCTGCTCAACTCCTGGGATAGAGAGGTGATCCTACAAGCTGCAGAACAGGAGGCCCTCTTAGATGCAACAATGCTGCAAAATCCATCTTCCCGGACTTCTCGGCAGATCTACAAAAGCAGAGAGCACCCTTCTTTGGGATCAAAAGGCAACTCTGAGATCTCCAGCTGCCATACTCCATGGCATATCCTGTGCGACTGCGAGTGGTGGATGGTGACCACACACGCTTCTTCTCCTCTCCGTCTAAGGCTGAGGAATGGCTGTCTAACAGGCATCAACCAGAGTGACTGAAATGTACACTTATCTAAGGAAAAGACTCGGGTATACTAATAGATCATAGACTGAACATGAGTCAACAATGTGATGCAGCAGCCAAAAAGGCAAACACAATTCTGGGATGTATTAAGAAAAGCATAGAGTCTAGATCACGTGAGGTCATTATCCCCTCTACTCTTCCTTAGTCAGACCTCATCTGGAATACTGGGTCCAGTTCTGGGCACCCCACTTTAAAAAAAAAAAAAAAGCCACCGACAAACTGCAGCAAGTTCAGAGAAGAGCTAACAAGATGGTGAGCGGTCTGCAAATCATGTCCTATGAGGAACGGTTAAAGGATCAGGGAATGTTTAGCAGAAGAGAAGGCTGAGAGGAGACTTAATAGTGGTCTACAAGTATCTGAAGGGCTGTCACAGTGCAGAGGGATCAGCCCTATTGTCATCTGTACAAGGAAAGACTAGAAGCAATGGGATGAAACTGAGAGGGAGGAGACACAGATAAGATATTAGACAGTGAGGGGGATCCATGAGTGGAACAGGCTGCCACGGGAGGTGGGCGAGTAATCCTTCAATGGAAGTCTTCAGAGGCCGGACAGACATCTATGCGGGATGTTTTAGTGATCCTGCACTGAGCGGGGGGTTGGATCCGATGACCCTGGGGGTCCTTCTAACTCTACCATTCTATGAATCTATAACTACCTTCTTCTTTCAGGCAGAGAGCCTATTATCTGCTGAGTGGGCCCGCTTCCAAATTACCCTGCTTCGCCTCAGAGGCTCTATGCTTAGAATATTTAATTTGCATTCAACTTCAGGTTAGCAGGCCCAGGATATATATGTGCATGTAAATGATAGGAGCCTGGAGGCATAGAGATAAAAGCTTTCTTCTATGTATTCAGTATGTGCCCATTATAACAAGAAAAATACAAACGTCTCAGGACGTACCGCCTAGGATCGAGCGGTATGGATGAGAGACTGCTTTCTTCATGCAGAAAAGAGGACACAGCAAGAAGTATAAGACGGGAGCTAACATAACCTGCTGCATAGGTGAGATCATTACCATTGCCAGGATATATATGGTTGCCCATGGATCGCCGTGTTCCTGACTGCTGCGGGTGTGACACCCCAATGGTTCACAAGCACTACGCTCAGCACCGGCGCAGGGTGATGTTCACAACTACTCTAGTAGATAGATATGCACCAAAGAGCAGTGTGCACCACAACTGAAATGCATAACCCTGATGAAAAGCCTGTGCGACACCAGGGTACCACACTCAGCACGGCGACAGGGAACGCATGCGCTGTAGGAACGAGCCGCACACCATGCTATGCTGAATGGTAGCACCGCTACAGGGAGGATGAAGCCTGGCCCTAACCTAGTAAGGGAGGTGAAGGGGCCCCGCCTTAAAGAAGAGTAGTAGCCTTGATAGAGACGACCCCACGGTCTTCCTCCTGGGCGCTGTCTGTCCCTGAAAGGACCCCTGGAGAGATGAACCGAACAGCAAAGCAACACAGAAATGAAAAACAGAAATGCAACTGAAAAGGAACCCACAGCTACTCCTCTGCAAGTAGAAATACACCCAGCACAGAAGAGCTCCAAACTCCAGGGACTCCACTATGGAACAGAATAAGCAGCACTGAGCAAAGGGAGGTGTGAGAATATATAGCCACTATGCACATGGGAACTGGCAGAGTGAATGGAAAACCACACAACATCACCCTACTCCCAGGCATGAATAATCTAGCATGCATCAAAGACAGGCAGCACCAGCAGTCTCTGCACATGGTGCATTAACCCCTGTCCTCCATAACAAGGCAACAGGTCTTGACCTGCGTCCAGACCACCATGCCACAACAGCGTCAAGGTACAATAGTACCCTTCACTCCTAACCGTTGAAGAGGATGGACTCCAACTACACCTCAATCACCCGCATTTATAGAAGGCAGACATCTTGTGACGGTACATGTATTGGTACTTTTGCAGACATATCCCAGCCACTTTCAGACATTAGCCCCTTACATGCTGCAGCTGTGCAATGCATACAACAGAGTACTAGACCCTTAGCACGGCGCATCCACATAAAATACATGACATGCATGACTACCCGGGCACTACCCCCCCCCCCCCTCAATAAGAAAGGGTCTTATTAAAATGATTGTCCTTCCCCAGTAGCTATACTGGCTACAACAAGCAGACATCTTTCAATAAAGGCCCATTTAGCTAGCTGAAAGACAATGATGAGCCTTATCCATGCTGCATTCTCAGCGGGATACCGCTGATACTATTGTTTTAGCTGGTATCCCGCTTGGGGAACACAGCCGGAATATGAAGAAGACAAGCGCTCCAGCTGTGTTCTGCATACCCCGCTAGGAGCGCTTAGCGGGATATCAGCTGAGCGCTCCGAGAAGACAGCAGCTCTATGGAGAAGATAGCGGTCCCGCTTGTCTTCTGCATACAGCGTGAGCCTTCATTTACACGCTTATGCAAAGCGAACGCTCAAAACTGTCCCATGAACTGCCGTGTGCGTGGATTTTGAGTGATAATCGTTGTGTCTAAATGGGCCTTTAGAATTGACTTCATTAAACACTGGGAGATACTTAAAAGTGATATTTGCCTAATAGATACTGTTAGCGCAATTTTCGCTATTTCGATATACTGTGCGTTTCCAAATTAAGATAATATGCGCAGGCCTGGAGAGCCTTTCAAAGATCACACGTCTACATCATGTGCCCCCGAAGAAAACTCTCACTTTATTAAGCGCGCGTAAAACTTAAATAAGTTTAACACAGGAAATGAAGTAATTTAGGAATACAGTTACAGTATTTAGCGAGCCGATTGGTCATTCTCAGAGGGAGGTATTTGTGAGGTAGCTTGTGATGTCATCCATCTGGGAGGAACTTCAGTGAGCACGCTCAGTTCATTCTGGAATTTAGCTTCATGAGAGAAACATCCTGTTTCTCCTCTCTGTTTGTCAAGGACAAAGACATTCCTATGCCATGTGCTTTCAATTGGACCCCCCCACCATCTGAAGTAGCCCGTTTCTTTGATCAAAGGTTCAGAATCAACAACTCAATTCCCTAGACAATGCTGATGGTATCACAGGATTAACAAGACTCAACAGATTCATGGCCATACAATGTATATGGACAGAGCTCAAACAAACCTATACAAATGGAATTGTAGTAAAAGCAGGTAGCATTGTTCTGTATAAGTAAGACCAATATACATGTTAGACCTCTATCTTATACAAAGAACTAACAAGTCACATACACATTTCACAGTTACATCAAAGCTTCCTACACCAAACAGGTTTGAAGTCCACATGAATGTTCATAGCTATTCGTATGTAAAATACAGAATGGAGAATAAAGGAAAATACAAAGTGGAGGATGAAGGACAAAATGGAGGGCCACAAATAGCCAATTATATTTGCACCACAATCCACCCTTTGGCTATTTGTAGCCATCATATCACTATTTCATAATGTGATCAAGAAACATAAAATAAACATACAATTTAGGGCTGGAATATGCACTTTGACATATGGTTTGATCTTCAAGTTCTATTAATGAACAATTAGCAGCTTCCAAATGTTTTCTTCAAATGTTCCATATTTTATATTCGTTTAACACGTCAAATATTAAAACATGCATATATATATATATATATAATCAGACAATAATATCATGGAACTTTTCATTCCGCTCACAATTCCCTCCTTTGTTGTGCGTATTTTAATTCTCCTGGATAGTTTTTCCTTCCTATTTGTGTTCTCGGGCCTTTCCCTACCGCCTACAGGGGACCCTAGCTGTCACCTCTGCCATGGGAAATGCCTCCTGCCTTATCCCTCCCTACTGCTGGGTGATATCCAGGATAAGGAAAATACCACACAACACGTTACAGTTTCCCAACGGTATTCTAGGTAGATGGCTCCTGAAAGATTGATCTTTTTCACATTTTCTGCATAAGCCCCTTGTTCATAGTTTAGATGACATACAACATGTTGAATGTGACTGGCTTTCCAAGTGTGATTTCAGGTTATATTGTTTGTTACAGGTTAACATTGGTCTGATTACACAATATGGCTGAATCATTGGTAGATTTACTGCTACCTTATTGCATCTGTTGACATTTTTCCGATCTTTGACACATTACCAGGGGCGTAACTATAAAGGATACAGAGGATGTGGTTGCACCCGGGCCCAGGAGCCTTTTGGGGGCCCTTAAGGCCTCTCTTCTTCATATAGGGAACCCAGTACTATGAGTAAAGCATTATAGTTCAGGGTCCGGGAGCTTCAAGTTACTCCTCTACACATTACATATGAAACAATATAACCCTCTTCATAGGATGTACGTCTTCTGTTACCCTTATGAGGAAGAAGAGAAACGACAGCCCAATGACCGCAAGGGTCCTACATATAACAAAGGATTATGGGCCACATTTGTCTCCTTCCTTGATAATCTTTATTCAATGTCTGACATGAACCCAAATTAGCTTTTCTTGAAGTTTCACTGTGATCGTAGTGGTTAACAGTACTTGAAAGGATTCTTTGCATTTTGATCTGGAAACATGGAGAATACACATTTATGAGTGACAGATGATATAACTCCTGATGTTAGGCACTCACTTGGGAGGTGAGGCCCTCCTTTTTGGCCTGTAATAAGAATAGGCCTATTACAGCATCATTACCAAACAAAACCTTCATAGGGACTCAACTTAGTCTTATATTTAGGCGTGGTTCTAACCAAGTAGATGACTTATAAAATGTTTACCTTTATTATTACTTCTGGTGTACCCAAATATTCAAAATTACTTTCATAAAACATATTCTTAGGTCATATTTTTGGCGTGTTAAAAATGATTTTTATTTATTTATTTATTTATTTTTTATTTCTCAAGCCACACCTCCAAATAACATGAAAAGAGGTCTATGCAAACCAACAACTCCAAACACCTACCTGTGGTAGCTGTATGCTATCATCCTGCAGTTACTGATACAGATAGTCTGGCTCGCACCGAGAAGGTACCTTGACCAATTGGCCTGGGTTGTAACGGGCGCATATCATGCATCCCTGTACAAACCCTATTGCAGCAGTGTTGAACCCTGGGGTAAGCCAAGTCGAAGACGCCATACCACACGTTACCTCCTTGGATGGATGGGTTAGCTCAGGGATCAGGTGTGACATCATGGAGTACAGCGTGCATGGGAGGCACAGGCATTTACCTTTCTGCCAGACCCCAGTAGCATTCCGCTCGCTTTTCCACTCCTCCTTTTTCTTCTTTTGAGGCCTGTTCCTGTAATTCAAGCAACAGAGAAATATCTACACCTGTTTCAGGTGCAAGCAGGTTACCAGCCGTTACCTCATTCAATGGAAGTCAGGCTGCTGCGGTACCTGCTCTCTGGTTCCTTTCAGCCTCAGTTGTTGTCTCTGTGGCATAAGCCTGGACTTGATGATAAGTCACCTGTGCGGAAAGAGCTAAAAACTTGTAGAACAAAGACACTGCTTCTGCATTCTGGATTGGCTTACTCGATGACCCCATGAAACTTCCACTGTGCCACATAGATGTGAAATCGTGTACGATTCCCAATGTGTACCTTAAGTCGGTGCAGACACAAACTGTCTTACCTGCAGCCCGCTTACATATTTCAGTGAGCGCCATCACCTCTATTTCCTGAGTAACTGAGTGTCTCATGAGGAAAAGAGTGTTTTTTGTATAATTACCTCTTTCTGTCGGTTACCATTGCATAGCCTGTTTTACTTGTCCATTTCACCGATAGTTGGAACCTTCTATGGGTAAAACTCAAGATTTACATTAATCATGGCAGTTTCAACATTATTGTTAGGACCCCTAGTTTCTCTTTCTTCTGCATTAATCTTCCAACAATCATACAATCATGTGCTTGCTATTTAATGTCATGGTCTGCGCCTGTTGCCCCTTCCTCTCAACCTTCTAAAATCAGTAAAAGATATGAAATGGCATTTGGAATTCTACCCCACTTCATTGCGATATGTGAGGGTGCTAGCAGGGCAGTCTCATACATAGATAGTCTGGAAGCTGAAAGATGCTTAGTTTGCACTCTATACAGTATTTTATGACCCCTTGAGGAAGCATGATATTAAGGGGCCCCACACCATCTCTGGTACCTGTACGAAAACATACTGCAAACAGGAGAGGAAATATTGTTATTACAATCTGCAACCATAACAACTGCACCAATGATGGTTAATTACTGGTTTGCTAAGGGACTGGTATCCCTGATACCCTTTGGGATAAACTCAATTACTGGCATCAAAAATGTACTTATTTTTCAAATGTAACTATTTTCATGTAAAATACTGTTGTTAATTGAAAATGAGATTCATTATAGAATAGAACTTTTGTTATTAATTTGACTAAAGTACTTAGGTGTCTCAAGTACACAATTATCTCATTTTAGTATCTTAATTCAATGATATTCCAAATAAAATACAACTCAATATTTTTAAATTCTCCACATACTCCAAGAACCTATATGTATATATATATATATATATATATATATATATATACACACATATATATATATATATATACACATATATATATATATATATATATATATATATATATATATATATATATATATATATATATATACACACTGTGGCAATCCTGGACTATTATCTCACACAACTACCCTCAGAAATAAATTAGATGCCCCTCCTTTGGTCACCTACATTTGTTCAAGTGAAAGACTTAACATGGAGTCTAAGAGTGACCTTCCCTCTATACATTACCACAATATACATATATATACCAACATCCACTTAAATGGAGACACACTTCTCTCCTAGGCTGGTCTGTGTGGAGGGTGGAGCAAGACTCTTCCTATTGTTCTTACTTCCCATCTCCTTACATCACCTACCTCCACCCCCTGTGGTCTGGCTCAGTGTTTGGTCTTTCTTTCCTCATTTAGTTTCTAGCCACCGGACAGTATACACCATATAACACAATCTAACTCTCATACGGGCCCTTCATTTATACCCACAAATTTACACACACTGGGGTTTTCACTCATACACAGACTGATAAGTATCTCATGTGAAGTAGAAACTGGGATTGTATTTACTGTACATAGGACTTCCCATATTGAACAAAGTACATATATAAGAAAAACTCTTATGTACCGCGGTTTTTACATATTTTGTTCAGAATAGGCTATCCAATGACAAACACAATACAACTTATGCCCATTTCCACCCACATACTTATATCCACCACTCCAGATAGCAACCATTATCACCGTTCATTGTTAAACCTTCTACCTTTCCTTAACTCATTGACTTGCTTTTTCCTTCACCCATTTTTGTGTGTCCAGTTATGTTTACAAACATCATCTCATTGAATTTGCTTGCGAGTCATACTTCGATTTTTCCCACACCTCACGACACAGGTCTGGCTTATCTTATTAATAAGCACTTACAATTTCACCCCTGCCCATCTTGTCGTAATAGGAAAAATCCTTAATTAATTGAGATTCTCTACTCCCGCACCTCATGGCACAGATCTGTATTTTTGGCACCACATTGTGGAACCTCAACAGCCTGCTTGGCCTGCCATAATCGGAGGAGACTTCTCTGGCGCGCCCACATCTACCATCAGACAGGCCTCTCTGCTGTCTGGTACCAATTACTCCAAGTCCAAATTCCCTTGAGTTGAGGTATGCCAACATGGCAAATACAAGCATTCCATGTGCACCCCTCCTCCCACATAACAAAGGGAGACCTCTTCAGCCACATGTTGCACAATGGAAACTCTCTGACCGCATGGACACTCTCAGCAACTTTACTCACTACTATAACCTTCAGCTAAAATTACTTATATCAACTTTTCTTTTTGCTTTCTTTTAACAAGTTATACTTCACATTCTTTGTTCCTTATTAACCTGCACAGTCTGCTCACACCATTCACTTCTACAGAGACAATACAAACCCCATAGCTCACACCTTCTTACACTCAGGACATTACTTCACAGAGAACATAAAAACCACGCAGTATATCTACTTGATAGTTCTTTTGATACAGACTTATAATATTTCAACTCACCCCGCCTGGGGCGGATCATAGCAGAGAGGGAGAGATGGGACAGGTACAAGAATAACTTATTACCTTGTTTGAGCTCATTATCTGTCCGTCTCTGCTTCGAAGTCCCCTTGTGTCCGGATAACGATGAAATATCTTCATATCTCTGTATCTTCATTATCCCAGCGGTGCCTCCAAATTTGTTAGCGCAATTTTCGCTATTTCGATATACTGTGTGTTTCCAAATTAAGATAATATGTGCAGGCCTGGAGAGCCTTTCAAAGACCACACGGCTACATCATGTGCCCCCGAAGAAAACTCTCACTTTATTAAGCGCGTGTAAAACTTAAATAAGTTTAACACAGGAAATGAAGTAATTTAGGAATACAGTTACAGTATTTAGCGAGCCGATTGGTCATTCTCAGAGGGAGGTATTTGTGAGGTAGCTTGTGATGTCATCCATCTGGGAGGAACTTCAGTGAGCACGCTCAGTTCATTCTTGAATTTAGCTTCATGAGAGAAACATCCTGTTTCTCCTCTCTGTTTGTCAAGGACAAAGACATTCCTATGCCATGTGCTTTCAATTGGACCCCCCCACCATCTGAAGTAGCCAGTTTCTTTGATCAAAGGTTCAGAATCAACAACTCAATTTCCTAGACAATGCTGATGGTATCACAGGATTAACAAGACTCAACAGATTCATGGCCATACAATGTATATGGACAGAGCTCAAACAAACCTATACAGATGGAATTGTAGTAAAAGCAGGTAGCATTGTTCTGTATAAGTAAGACCAATATACATGTTAGACCTCTATCTTATACAAAGAACTAACAAGTCACATACACATTTCACAGTTACATCAAAGCTTCCTACACCAAACAGGTTTGAAGTCCACATGAATGTTCATAGCTATTTGTATGTAAAATACAGAATGGAGAATAAAAGAAAATACAAAATGGAGGATGAAGGACAAAATGGAGGGCCACAAATAGCCAATTATATTTGCACCACAATCCACCCTTTGGCTATTTGTAGCCATCATATCACTATTTCATAATGTGATCAAGAAACATAAAATAAACATACAATTTAGGGCTGGAATATGCATTTTGACATATGGTTTGATCTTCAAGTTCTATTAATGAACAATTAGCAGCTTCCAAATGTTTTCTTCAAATGTTCCATATTTTATATTCGTTTAACACGTCAAATATTAAAACATGCATATATATATATCAGACAATAATATCATGGAACTTTTCATTCCGCTCACAATACCATAACCCCCAGGCCCAATATAGTATTCTGTAGGGACACCTCAAAAAAATAGGGGCAATTTATCTACCCCACCGGCAGGATCCTATAAGTGCCAGCATGGAAGATGCACACGCTGCAACAATATAGCACACCACATGCAGCAAGCTGAGATATGACCGGGCACATTTACGACAATACAATACTGTTTAATCTGTAACCCGTCCGAAGTGGAGACTGACTTCAGATGGCCACCAAGCTCCAGTATTCATCATTCTATACTGCCCGTGTCATACCAGATTGATGACATCATAATGCACAGTCAACTGCCAGACAGGCGGGCTCATTAGCATGCAATGTGTTTGTATGTCTGTCTGTCTATCTTTGGATATACTATGTAATCAATATAAATGATAGAATTCACATTGATATAATTAAGGTAATAACTAGAGATGAGCGAGCACACTCGTCCGAGCATTATGGGACTGGAGACGAACACCACGCGATACTCGAGTCAATTCCATTTACTTCCTTGCATGTTTAGTGCCATTTTCTAGCCAACAGACATGCGGAGAAGGCATTACCACCTCCTGCTGTGACATGCCAGCCCTATCCCACACCCCAGCAGTGAGTGGCTGGCGAGATCAGGTGACCGCCGAGTACCTAAAGCGGCCCCGCCCGCGGCTCGCCTCAGACACACGCTGGGAGAGTATAGCGACAGTGCTGCTGCTGATATAGGGTTAGCGTAGGATCCTGTCTTCAAGAACCCCAACTGTCCTTCTTAGGGCCACATCTGACCGTGTGCATTACTGTTGTGGCTGGCTGGGAGCAGTAGTGAAGTACTTCAGCTCAGCCGCTGTGCAGAGCGTCTCACAATACCCTTTCCTTGGTGGGGTTGAGATTGCTGCAGTTACCAGCAGTCTCCCCTGGCTTTAGAGTCTTCTCCCACTCCACACAGCCTCTATTATCTACAAGTCTCTGCGAGCAGTAAATTACCCCTAGGTATCAGCACAAGACAGCGGGTAAATGTTTTCAAGTCACAGCATAGAGCCTCCGCTATCTACAAGTCTCTGTATGTGGTGAATTAAGGCCCAGTTGTCAGCGCTGTACAGTTGGGTAATTTATTTGGCCCTGCTCTATTCGTAATCCGCCATGATGAGGAGTAGGGGTAAGGGTCGAGGACGCGGAGGTCCAAGTGAGGGTGTGGGCACAGGCCGAGTTCCTGGTCCAGGTGAATTGCAGCCGGCTGCTGCGGGATTAGGAGAGAGGAAAGTTTCTGGGGTCCCCAGCTTCATATCACAATTTTTGGGTCTACTTAATAGACCTTTATTACAAACTGAGCAGTGTGAGCAGGTCCTGTCGTGGATGGCAGAAAATGCATCTAGCAATCTATCGACTACCCAGTCTTCTACGCCGTCCACAGCTGCATCTCTCAATTCTCTGGCTGCAACTCCTCCTTCCTCCCAGCCCCCACACTCCATGAAAATGACATATTTTGAGCAGACAGACTCCCAGGAACTGTTCTGGGGCCCCTGCCTTGATTGGGAAATAATGGTTCCTCTCTCACCTCAGGAGTTTGTCGTGACCGATGCCCAACCTTTGGAAAGTTCCCGGGGTCCGGGTGATGAGGCCGGGGACTTCCGGCAACTGTCTCAAGAGCTTTCAGTGGGTGAGGAGGACGATGATGATGAGACACAGTTGTCTATCAGTGAGGTAGTAGTAAGGGCAGTAAGTCCGAGGGAGGAGCGCACAGAGGATTCGGAGGAAGAGCCGCTGGACGATGAGGTGACTGACCCCACCTGGTTCGCTAAGCCAACTGAGGAGAGTACTTCAGAGGGGGAGGCAAGTGCAGCAGCAGTACAGGTTGGAAGAGGCAGTGGAGTGGCCAGGGGTAGAGGCAGGGCCAGACTGAATAATCCACCAACTGTTTCCCAAAGCACCCCCTCGCGCCAAGCCACCCTGCAGAGGCCTAGGTCTTCAAAGGTGTGGATGTTTTTCAGTGAGAGCGCAGACGACCGACGGACAGTGGTGTGCAACCTGTGTCGCGCCAAGATCAGTCGGGGAGCCACCACTACCAGCCTCCCCACCACCAGCATGCGCAGGCATATGATGGCCAAGCACCCCACAAGGTGGGACGAAGGCCGTTCACCGCCTCCGGTTTGCACCGCTGCCTCTCCCCCTGTGCCCCAACCTGCCACTCAGATCCAACCCCCCGCTCAGGACACAGGCACTTGCGCCTCCCAGACTGCAACCACACCCTCACCTCCACTGCCCCCCACTCCACCCAGCAATGTCTCTCAGTGCAGCGTTCAGCTGTCGCTAGCACAAGCGTTGGAGTAAAAAGCACAAATACGCCACCACGCACCCGTACGCACAAGCTGTAAACGTGCACATTGCAAAATTAATCAGCCTGGAGATGCTGCCGTACAGGCTTGTGGAAATGGAAGCTTTCAAAAACATGACGGCAGCAGCGCTCCCGAGCTACTCGGTCCCCAGTCGCCACTATTTTTTCCTGGTGTGCCCTCCCAGCCCTACACCAGCACGTCTCCCGCAACATCAATCGTGCCCTCACCAACATGGTTACTGGGAAGGTCCACTTAACCACGGACATGTGGACAAGTACTGGCGGGCAGGGCCACTATATCTCCCTGACGGCACATTGGGTGAATCTGGTGGAGGCTGGGACCAAGTCAGAGGCTGGGACCGCTCACGTCCTACCCACACCCAGAATAGCGGGTCCTACCTCGGTGCTGGTATCTGCGGCGGTCTATGCCACCTCCTCTACCCCCCCCCCCCCGCAACCTCTGCCTCTCAATTAAGAAGTGTGAGCAGCACGTCGCCAGCAGTCGGTGTGGCACGGCAGCACAGCGGTGGGCAAGCATCAGCAGGCCGTGCTGAAACTACTAAGCCTAGGTGACAAGAGGCACATGGCCCCCGAACTGTTGCAGGGTCTGACAGAGCAGACCGACCTCTGGCTTCCGCCGCTGAGCCTCCAGCCGGGCATGGTCGTGTATGACAACGGCCGTAACTTGGTGACGGCTCTGCAGCTCGGCAGCCTCACACACGTGCCATGCCTGGCCAACGTCTTCAATCTGGTGGTTCAGCGGTTTCTTAAAAACTACCCTCACTTGCCTGACCTGCTCGGCAAGGTGCGCCGCGTCTATGCACATTTCCACATGTCCACCACGGACGCTGCCCCCTGAGGATCCTGCAACATTGGTTTAATCTGGCAGAGCACTGACTGCTGTGCGACGTGCCCACACGGTGGAACTCTACGCTGCACATGATGGCCAGGCTCTATGAGCAGCGTAGAGCAATAGTAGAATACCAACTCCAACATGGGCGGCGGAGTGGTAGTCAGACTCCCCAATTCTTTACCGAGGAGTGGGCCTGGATGGCAGACATCTGCCAGGTCCTCGGAAACTTTGAGGAGTCTACCCAGGTGGTGAGCGGCGATGCTGCAATCATTCGCATCACCATTCCTCTGCTATGCCTGCTGAGAAGTTTGCTGCAAAGAACAAAGGCTGATGCTTTGTGGTCGGAACAGGAGACGGGGAAAAAGGGTATGTCGCTTGATAGTCACAGCAACCTCATGTCTATATCTCAGCGTGTTTTGGAAGAGGAGGGGGAAGAGACAGCTGGGCACACTGCAGAGGGTACCCATGCTGCTTGCCTCTCATCTGTTCAGCATGCATGGGCTGTGGAGCAGGAGGAGGAGGAGTATCCTGAAAGTCATCTTGCTAGCGAGGACAGCCTTGTCTTGCATACTGGCACCCTGGCACACATGGCTGACTTCATGTTAGGCTGCCTTTCTCGTGACCCTCGCGTTAGACGCATTCTGGCCACTACGGATTACTGGGTGTACACCCTTCTCGACCCACGGTATAAGGGGAACCTTTCCACTCTCATTCCCGTGGAGGAAAGGGGTTCGAGAGTGACGCAATGCCACAAGGACCTGGTGGAAAAAGTGATGGTTAACTTCCCATCTGACAGCGCTAGCGGCAGAAGGCGCAGTTCTGAGGGCCAAGTAGCAGGGGATGTGCAGAGATCAGGCAGCATGTTCAGCGCAGGCAGGGGAACACTCTCCAAGGCCTTTGCCAGCTTTATGGTTCCCCAGCAAGACTGCGTCACGACTCCCCAGCCAAGGCTGAGTCGGAGGGAACACTGTAAAAAGATGGTGAGGGAGTACGTAGCCGACCGTAACACCGTCATCCGTGATGCTTCAGCTCCATATAACTATTGGGTGTCAAAGCTGGACACGTGGCACGAACTTGCACTTTATGCCCTGGAGGTGCTGGCTTTCCCTGCCGCTAGCGTCTTGTCAGAGAGGGTGTTTAGTGCAGCTGGGGGAATCATCACGGACAAGCGTACCTGCCTGTCAACTGCCAGTGCTGACATGCTTACACTCATAAGGATGAACAAAGCCTGGATTTCCCCAGACTTCTCTTCACCACCAGCGGAGAGCAGCAGTACCTAAACAATCTTTTTGCTGCAACCGCAGATAAAAGCACTCTTCTCTATCACCGTAAAAAAAGGGACATTTACCTTTGTCAATCTGTCTATGATATTAGTCCTCCTCCTCCTGCTCCTCCTCCTCCTCCTCCTAAAACATCCTGTCAGCACGCCGAACTGCCAGTTTTCCTGCGGCCCAAAGGGCTCATATAACTTTTGTCTAACAATATTTCGACTTTTCTAACTGAAGCATTGAAACTTCAACATGAGCCACATTTTTTTAACAGGGCTGCCTCCAGGCTCAGTTACAAATTAAGACACAGTAAGCTAAAATATTAATGGGTTTCACCTGCCCTCTCGGTTGAGCAATTTTTCTGGGGTACATTTGTACTGTTGGTACAGCAATTTTTTGGGCCCTCGCCTACACTGTAATCCAAGTAATTGTTCTGGCCTTCGCCTACACTGATGGTACACCAATGTGTCCGGGGTTGGCCTACACTCTTGCTACAGAAATGTCACCCGGGTCTGCCTGCCTATGCTTCTGCCACAGTAATGCTACATGGGGTCTGCCTATACTTCTGCGACAGAAATGTTACTTCGGTCTGCCTATACTCCTGTTCCTGAAATGTTACAGAGGTCTGCCTACACTGCTGCAAATGAAATGTTACTGGGGTCTGCCTATGCTGTTACTACTCAAATGTTATGGGCTCTGCCTATACTGCTGCTACGGAAATGTTACAGGCTTGTGGAAACTGAGGCTTTCCTAAGACATGATGGCGGCGAGGCCGCGCTAGTAGGTCCACAGTCGCAGCAATTTTTATACCAACGCGGTTACTGGTAAGGTGCATATAACCACGGACACGTGTACAGGACACGTACTGCCTCAAAAACATTCCCCTCCTCCTCCTACAACAATGAAAACATTCTTGGCAAATGCTTTTGCAGTGGTCCGTCTGGCGGCAGTCCAAGAATTTTACCTAAAACGACACAATAAGAAAGCCCCCCCCCCCCCCCCCTGCCACGGCCCACTTCATCCTGGCCACATTCCGAAAACCAACTAAATAAAACCGCGGTACTAGTCCGTTATCCCTAGCTGAAGCTTTCAGCCGACTGGTAGAACAATGGTGGCTTCCAACTTGTTGGTACTGCTAAGTCCAAAGATAAGCGTACAGCTGAGATCGGAATATAGGTGACTATAGAACACAGCATCCCTGCAGGGCAAGGGACAGAGTAGCAGCAGGCACCGATTCTTGGTGGAAGCAGGCCAGCTGAGAACCACATACTCCCTGAATAATTTTGGACTGACCGATGATGAGGCCTTTACTTGTTATCATCTTTGGTAATTCCTAAGAAAGATCCGTGGTAGTAGCCGGAAACTTGGATTGCTATTTGCTAACACTTTGAAATGGACAACGGAAACCATATGAATGAAGCCTTTCCATATTTCAGCTTGAGATGAGAAGGAGTGCAGACTTTCAGTACCTTGAATATCCTTTTCATTGCAATCAAATGCCCCTCTCTTGTCTCAGAAAATACTAGCTTTTCCACATAGGTGTTGTCTATCTGTCTATACTGTTACTACTGAAATCCCACTAATACTGGGCTCTGCCTATACTGCTGTTACAGAAATGTTACAGAGATCTGTCGATACTGTTACTACTGAAATGTAACTGATACTGGGCTCTGCCTATACTGCAGCTACTGAAATGTTACTGGGGTCCATTTATACTGTTACTACAGAAGTGTTAATAGGGTCTCCCTGGACTTCTGCAGCATAACTGTTAGTGGGGTCAGCTTATACCTTTGCTTCAGGAGTATTACAGGGGTCTGTGCATACTATGGGTGCACTAAGTGTTCCCATCGTGGTATTCAACGTACATGGCCCCCCAAAAAGTTACCCAGACTGACTAGGGCATGCAGTGCAGGCCGAAGCCAACCTGTGTTTTATCTCACGTTAGCTCAGCTATCCGGGGCGCTGCATTGGGACAAACTAAAGGAGCAATACAGCGCTAATGAGGCGTACACAGCTACGCTAGCATTGGAGTTCGCGGTAGGCCCGCGATTGCTGAGGGTTTGTGCAGAGGCCTATGTCCTAGGTGCAGTGAAAGTCCGCTCCCTGCCTACGATGGCTGAGGGTTTGGGCCGAGGCCTATGTCATCGGCGCGGCCCAAGTCTGCCATGTTTGGCCGCTGTGATTTATTTATTGTTTATGTCTCGGGTTGCCTAGGAACCACCTATGCTGTTGGAGCACACTTAGTTCCCATCGCAGTATTTGACCTGTCTGGCACAAAGACACTGACTGACTTGGGTAGGGGGCAGAGTGCAGATGGCTTTCCCCTTGCAGTGTCGATTGAGCTATGCGACACCTAGACAAAATGAATACTGTGTGTGCACATGGATTGCCCATCGCTATGTAACGCATGCCCACGTTTGCAGCTCCTGATGGAGGTGGCACAGGATTGGAATGAAGATTGAACGTCAATTTCTCATCGATTCTCTACAGCATTGTGGGCTATCGCCCCGCCCCTTTTAAAGAGGGTCGCTGCCTAGCCGTGCCAACCCTCTGCAGTGTGTGCCTGTGGTTCCTCCTCATGGCAGACGCACTTATAAATAGACATGAGAGTGGTGTGGCTATGTGGCCAGCGTGTGGCATGAGGGCAGCTGAAGGCTGCACAGGGACACTTTTGTGTGCGCTGCGGACGCAGGGTCGAGCACGGGATGGGGGGGGGGTGTTAGGTTAGGTAGCATGTAATCCGGGGGAGGGGGGGGGGGGCATGCAACTCAGGAGAAGAGGCAGCGGTGTGTCCCGCAGGCAGTGCTTGTGCTTGGTTGGAGGTAGTGTGGTGCTTAGCTAAGGTATGCCTTGCTGATGAGGGTTTGTCCGAAGTAAAAATTGTAAAGGGGGGGGGGGGGGGGTTGTCCACTCTTGCCGCTATTGTGGCTTAATAGTGGGACCTGGGAACCTGAGATACAGCCCTGCATGTTGCCCCTCGCCTGCCCTATGCGTCGCTGTGTGGTTTCCATCACTTTCTTGGGTTTTCTAGATTTTCACATAGAAAGCCTTAGCGGAGCATGGGTTATATACAAAAATGCTCGAGTCGCCCATTGACTTCAATGT